>NW_008631487.1:0-16193 GCF_000691845.1 Merops nubicus | reverse complement strand
GAGTTCCCAGAGCAGAGTGGCTCTCCCTCAGCCTCCTCTCCTTGTATGGTTGTGTTTAAAATTACTCATTAGCCAGATGCTTTTCACTCAAGTGTGCATGACACAGATAAAAGTGGTTGTAATCCGGGATCATCCTGTGATTTATGAAAGCTAATGCAAGTTGCATCTTCTTCCTGCCTAAGAGGTTTAGAAGAGAAAAAGCTATCAAGAATCCAAATTCTTCCCCTGGGTTAGATGCATAAAAGCCATGGAGGTTGCTTGAGAAGAACCAGTGATGTCCATTGAAAGGTTCACAGTAATCCTCTACCAATAATTAAAATATTAAAACAATCTCTGAAAATTCTTTAAGCTACAGTCACAGGTATTGCATTGATCAGGATCTAAATTATTGAGAAATGGTTACTTTTTCTTCATAAGAACATGTTGAAAGTTGCAAATATCAAATAAGTTTCTCATTCAAAAGAATGTGACTATTTTGTATTTGTGTGAATTACACACAAAAAAAAAACAACAAAACAAAACAAAAAAAAAACAAACCAAACAAAACACCTGTGCCCAAATCCCATATCTACTATTCCAATCAGTTTTGATAGCAACAGACTGTTTCTTATAGTCTGCTACACAATGCACCAGAAGTTTATACTCATCATTCTCCTAATTTGTCTGCTGGCAGGTCTCCCAGCAGTGTCTGAAAGCTCTTTGAAACTTTCAGATGTGAAGTCCAAGCACCCCACTCAATTCTAAGCTGACTCATTTGTACCTTGAAAATGGAATATAACTGGATATTTATGATGATGACAGGATGTCTGCCTGCAGCAGTTCCATAACACCATTTCCAAGTTCTCACCCTGCAGCCTTGTTCTTTCTTTATATACCTGTAAGCATACATTATTGGTACTTTTAAGGGCTTCAGCCTCTATGTGAGCAGTCTGGTGTTTTTGGAAAGGTATTTTTATGACACTGAGATGGGTAAAGGTCACTAGTGAAATGAGCCCTTTTTATTGGCATAGTTGTAAGCCCTTAGGACCCTATGAAATTACGAGCTGAACACTCATCAAGAAGAGAAGGAAACCACAGACACCCTTCTAAATGCTCATGTTAGTCTTTTGGATGCCACATGCCATCCACACTCCAGTTCTACTGAAGGGATGTTATAGCATATAGGAGACTTCTGTGTATAGAAAAACATTACATAGAAGGGGTTACTTCTGACCGCCTTCACACTTTTTGGTGAGATGAAATGCATGGTGACATACACATAGTGCCGCTTCAGCATAGATTTAATTCTGTTTTACTTACACACTGGGAGAAGAGCAGGGTCATATAGGATATTGAGTTGGTCCTGCCTGAGCAACCTTAATGGCCTTCTATATGGAGTGACTGCATCAGTGGACAAGAGAACAGCTATGGATATCATCTATCTGGACTTCTGTAGGGCCTTTGAGATGGTCCCCCACAATATCTTTCTCTCTAAATTGTAGAATTATGGATTTGATGGGTGAGCTGTTAAGTGAATAAGGAGTTGGTTATATAGTTGCATCCAGAGAGTAGTGATCAGTGACTTCATGTCCAGATGGAGATTGGTAACAAGTGGTGTCCCTTAGGGATCCACGCTGGGACCAGTGCAGTTTAGTATCTTCGTCAATGACATAATGGAATCAAGAGCACCCTCAGCAAGTTTGCAGACAAAACCAAGTTGAGATGTGTAGCTGACATGCCTGAAGGAAGGGTTGCCATCTAGAGGGACCTAGACAAGCTTGAGAAGTCAGCCCCATATGAACCTCATGAGGTTCAACAAGGCCAGGTGCAAGGTCCTGTACATGGTATCGAGGCAATTGCAGGCATCAGTTGAGGGTTGAATGGATTGAGAGCAGACCTGTGGAGAAGGACTTAGGGATACTGGTGGGTGAAAAAATGGACATGAGCCAGCAATGTGCACTTACAGCCCAGAAGGTCAGCTGTATCCTGACTGGCATCCAAAGAAGCCTGGCCAGCATGCTGAGGGAGATGATTCTTCCCCTCTACTCCACTCTGGTGAGACCCTACCTGGAGTGTACTGCTCTGGGGTCCATAGTACAAGAAAGACCCGAACCTGTTGGAATGGGTCCAAAGACGGGCCACAAAAATTATCAGAGGGCTGGAATATCTTTTCTATGAAGAAAGGCTGAGAGAGTTGGGGTTCTTCAGCCTGGAGAAGAGAATGCTCTAGAGAGACATTATTGCAACCTTTCCATACTTAAAGGGGACCTATAAGGAAGATGGGGACAAATTTTTTAGCAGGGCTCCTTGCAACAGGACAAGGGGTGATGGTTTTAAACTAAAAGAGGGTAGATTTAAACTAGATATAAGGAATAATTTTTTTACAGTGAGAGTGAAGAAACACTGAAACAGGGTGCCCAGAGAGGTGGTAGATGCCTTATCCCAGGAAACGTTCAAAGTTGTGTTGGATGGGGCTCTGAGTAACTTGATCTAGTTAAAGATGTCCCTGCTAACTGCATGTGGGCATTGGACTAGTTGATGTTTAAAGGTCCCTTCTAACCAAAATAATTCTATGATTCTCTACGAGCAGAGCATTTCTGAAAGGGAAGGAAATAACAGAAGTGTCGTGACAGACTGGAGAAATACCATGCCCATGGTTTGCACAAAGGAGCAACAATGCAAACCCAAGCTGTTTTGGGGTATGTACTAAATGAACACTGTTAATTTAAATTTGTCAGATGTTTAATTTTCCAAAGAAATAAGCCTTAACTGAACTGAATAGTAGTGGAAATGGTTTCAGGGGTATCCGAAAACAGTTTTAAATTTTAAAAAAGCTACATCCTTTGAGCTTTTGTAACTAAAACAGTGAAACATCAAAAACTCAAACCTGAGACAGGACACGGAAAAGAAATACTATGATGAAACATGTACAAAAAGGAAACAGTGAATAATGTCAAATAGCCATGATTTCCAGTTTCTTCCACCACAGACTTGAACTGGCTAAGTAAAGCTGTTCACAACATGATTTTAGTATTCATTGCATTCTTCTCTGTGGTTTCTTCCATACTGATGTTAGAATGTGGTTGGCTATATATGGCTAATATAGTTAATGGAGCAGCTGGTCCACTTTACATGAAACATGACTCAGTAATAACAAGAGGCCTTACTTTGGTAATCTGCATGCCCTGTGAATAACTCTCCTTCCTCTGCCTCCCATTGACATCTGGAGAACTCTTTTCTCTGCCTTTAAGTGTCAGCTCTGATGGGAACCACCTACACACACCAAACGATCCCCAGTGATGTGCATAATTCCTCCTTAAGCAACCAAACAGGTCAAGTTTTCTTTCCATCAATTAAGAAAACTCAGTAAAGTTTCCATATTTTGAAAGTAGGATTTTATTTTGGTTTTAATTGATTCTTTTACTCACCAGCACTGTATCTGCCTCAGTTTATTCAATTTCACAATTCTTTGGATGCGTTTAGGATACAAAACTGACCAGGAAGGAACAGAATGGGAAGTTTTACATTAAAATTTGCAGCTATTCTTAAAAAAAAAGTTATGTGCCCAAGGTCTCTGCTTTACTGAAGTTAGTAAGTAAAAAATGCAGGTTTAAGCTATGTAAATAAACATGTACATTTATTTAAAATAGAGAGATGGCTACATGATTAACTCTGATGTCAGACTGCCTTGACATGTGTAAGAAGCATTCTGCTGTCTTTTGTCCCTTATTCTAGTATCTTTCCTGCAGACATTAATTTACCCCTTGAAAGTACAGACCTGACTCTGCAAAGTGTGTACTCTCAGGTCTTTGTTGTAGTGAAGGACCTCTGTGAAAGTGTGAGGGATCCCTTTCATGCACTTCCCGGAAGCAAGAAGCTTAAGTATTGACATTGAAACTGAAGGAGGAAATACTTAAAATTTATTTTTTTTTTCTTTTGGCCATAAAAGAAATAATAATAATAAAAAAATCCCAAACAAACCAACCAAAAAAACCCCAAACATACAAAACCACAAAAAAAGCCCAAGCACATCTTTTTTTTTTTTTTTTTTTCTTTTCCCTGAGTGTTTTTCAAATCTGCATATCAGACAGCATGCTGAATTCATATGCTTCAGTTTCAAATCACAAATAAAGTTAGTTCCCAGACTGAAGTTTATCTAGTCAGTTACTGGAAACTTGCACACACTTATCTATGGAGAGAGATGATGAAGGTCTTTGAGACTCTACTACTAGATGTGAGGCATTTGAATGGACAGTAGGTGGCAGAGTTATAAGTTGGAGAATGGGAAATGCAAAGGCAGCAACTAGGTGCAAGCAAATGGTGCTGATAACATGAATCATAGCTCAGGTATAAAAGTGTAATTCCAAAGTCATCACATGATTCTGTTCTCCCAGACCTCCATATTCTCCACATCAATTTCAAAGTATTTTTCAGTCCCTGTGAAAGTTAATTATTAATTATTTGTTATATAGTCATTTTTATAGCAGAAGCAAAAGTCATGGGGAAAAAAAAATAATAACACATAAAATTGAGGAACCACTGGCACTAAAAAATGAACAGTTACACAACACTGCTATTTCGCGTACCCAAACTTTATCTACTTTTAGCAAACTACATAACGCAAAACCATTTAACTAAACAGACAATAGCACACACGTCGAGTTCTCTGTTCTCCCTGCTAGCTATGTCATGCAGGTTGGGATTTGAACTGAAAAAGACACTGTTACTGCAATCAGAATAGCTTTGGCTTTGTTCCTGAACACTTAGGTGTGCTCACACTGCCGGCACATGTACACCTTGGTGCATTTTGTGAAGACTAGACTCATCCTTAGCATAAACCACAGCAACCCAAAGTCTCACAGAGCAGAACCTGGCACGTCTGTTGAACTGCAGATTGTGGAGATACTTACATGCAGGCACACATCCTTTCTGAAGGATATGTCATCCCCTGTCATGTATGTCTTTTCATAAGGGGATTTCCAAAATTAAAGAACTTTTTGCTGCTTTTGTTGCTTTGCCTGCCAGAGCGGTACATGCTAGGTGAAATACCAGAAGAGAAATTAATGAAGCCCAAGCTGTTTGTGAGCCCAGAGGTTAAATTAGTTTCCCTACCACTATCAGCAGAGCTAAGATGTCAACTTGCATCTGCTATGGTTCATAATATTTCTGAACTGTTCTCTGATGAACTTCAGCCTTCTTGCCGGAACAGTAACCAAAGAGATCTCTCTGCTCTGACACACTGGACCATACCAGGCAGAGAGGAGCTCAATAATATTTGGATTAGCCCAAGGACCCAGATGTACTGGAAATGAGCCTTTGTCCTTCTGACTGACAGCGACTCACATAATATTTCAACACATTTACTTTCACTATGGATCCAAACTATGAAATGCAGATGTGGGTAAACAGGCTTTGGTTAGGTTTTGGGTTTTATTCCAGTTAAGCTAAGACAGTGATTTGTTTATTTTTTTCTTTTTCATGTTGTGTTAGAATATTCTGAACAGAACCTTCAGCAAAAAGTTTATGCTAGGCCTTCTCTGCACCATGGGGTGCATTTGTACTCACATCTAATTACCATACTTTCTGGAATATAAGATACCATGAATTTTGTTTTATAGCCTAAAATACTGTGATTATTATGGTATATTCATTCTATAGCTCGCTTTATGAATATACTGGTCATAGGGATTTTAAACAGGTAAACTAACATATTTAAAGTAACATTTTATCCATATTTCCATGCCTCTTCATTTTATTCATATCAGCTGTCCTGGTACAGAGTTGATGTAATATAATTACAGAAAAGCAAACTATGACAGCGGCTAAGTGCTGTGTTACAATAATATCATATTTTTCTTTTACATTAGTTACCATTTATGCAGCCACATTTTTATATTTACCAGGATTTGCTTATTTTTTGTTACTCCTTAATTTCTCCCCAGCTCTGCCACTTTCAGCTTTTGCACATGCTGCTCTTCCTATTCATGGAAATACCTATGAGGTAGCAGGAATATTTTCTGATTCAGGAGCAAGAACAGCTGACAACATCATTATTCACAGGCCTAACATACCACTTTCCTATCCCTATCTTTGAAACATATATATCTCAAAACATAACATGTATCTGTAAAACATAATGTATCACTTTACTATCCCTACCTTTAAAACAGGACTTATATATATATATATATATATATATTTGATATAGATATATGTGTATATAACATATATTTATCTGTACTTATGTACATATATGAGCACGGATAAATTATCATATTAGGGATTAATTATGTGTGGAAATGTCTCTTGCAGATCACAGTATATCTAAGGTAAAGAACAACATGGTAACTTTTTGGGGGGAGGGGACAAAGGCTAGCAAATACAAGTTGTTGCTTTTAACATGAAGCCAATTTTTCCAGCTGAAGAAAAGCAAGACATAAGCAGAGGAATACACTAAAAATATGACATATGCATTTATTGAACCAAGAACATGGTGAACACTGACAATTAGAACACAACTTGCTTAAAATTTTACCCATAGCATCTAGAGTCACATATTTTTAATTTACTTTGGCTTTGACATTGACTACAAGCCACAGATGTTATGAGTGCTTGGATCTTTACAGCCCCTGAGAACTAAGCTTTTTAATGCTGTGGTGCTAGGATACTCTCCTCAACATACAAGAATACATATGACATCAACTTGATTCCATCTCAGAGCTCATTGCCATCACACTAATGCTATTACGCTAAAGAGACCACTTTCACATGAAATGCATTTCTCACTTATGGAAGATTCTTCCCTAATCAATATACTAAAAAATGATCTAAGGAAAATAATAGGAAAAATTGCCCCTGCTTCTGTCTTTGAGGGAGATTAACCTGGGAACGAAGGATGGAAGAGAGGGAGAAAAGAGTTCAAAGATGAGTGGATCTTAATGGAAAGGTACATCTAACAAATTAATGAAAGACTTGCAGCAAATGAATCCTAACTGAATTTTAATATACATACATATATATACACACACAGATTTTACTGGTTTAGGATTTACATTTTGTTTGCAAAAAACAATATATACAAAGCTGCTTAAGTAATTTCTTCTTTGTTGTTTTAGCTCGTGAATTAGAAATGTATTTCACAACAAGCTTTCTGATTGAAATTGTTGGGGTTTTTTTGTTTTTTTTTTTTTTTTCTCAGAACTGGAAGTTGTTTAGCTGCTTACTTAGTAGCAGCATATTGTGATATACCACAAGTAGTGTGCAATTATTACAAGCAGTTCTATAAAGCAGCCAACATAGAGCATCAAAAAATAGAATTACCACAAGTATTAACCAATAGAAATCATGAAATACAAATTTCACAGTGTTCTTATTGTTCGTCAAACACTTTACATGGGATAATCCCAGTCATGGATATTTACTCCTTTTTTTTTTCCTGACATCCCAACAGAGAATTCAGATACCACAAAAATTCAATGAAAGATTGGGATTAATCTTCAAAACGACAAGCAGCATCTTTGCCTCGCTTACATCTAATGTAGGTTATGCAACAAAAAGCAGCGGTATATCAGGGACAAGAAAAGTCAGTAGATCATCTAAATGAGAGGAGTTTTACCCTCTGGGACTCATATTTCTAGTGCAGATCTCATGAAGCCCTTGCAGGCACGTTAATGTTTTATAAAGAATAAGGTGCTTCAAAATGAGCTCCACAGTTAAGAAAGGTCATTGAAGCAGACCAATAAGTAATAATGAAGAGAAAAGGGATTTAAATGTCTCCTCGTCTAGAACTAAGGAATTGCATTGCTTTTAGCTTCCCACTAAAGTTCTGAGGCTAGCAATACTGTTAGGTCTATTACATATGCCCTCTACTTTCCTAGCAGGTGGCAGCTGTTTCATCATGTCCAAAAGTGCAAAATTAGCTCAAATAGATAGTATAGCCAAACAAAAATGTAGTAACTCTGCATATAGATGGGAATCCAGTGGGCAAACTGCTTTCTTTGGCTTGCAGGCAGAGAGATGTCTTTTGTAGAGCAGTTTCACAGAGGAATTCATGATGATCTTCCCTGCAGGATACAGTGAAAGAAAACAAGTCTCAGAGCCAAAAGGGATGTAAATGGTGGCATGAATACATGTTCCTCCAGAAGAATATAGAGTGTTAACAGCTGTCTGATAATGTGTAGAAAAATAACAAGTGGGTAGCTTCTGGCAAAGAAAACACTATTTCAGATTGTTTAGTTTGATACATTTGTTTAAAAGGGTAATAACAATAAAATAACCTGAAATAATCACTACTGAGCAATGACATGGAAGAGATATCCATTTCAATTATAAAGACCACTAATGGGCAAAAATGTATTTACAACTCTCTTGAAACGACTCCAAACTGAAGGAGGGGATTGCTGTGAGAATTAATGTAACGTTTTCCCTACTTAACACCCTTACATAAAGAGATCTTAAGTTATAAAAATTTAGAAGTGTACAAGAAAAACAACTTGCAAACACTGCGACAAAACACAGGATTCTACAGGCCTTGTTATTTTTTGCACCACACCACCCATCTGAAGTGCTGTGGTATGCCTGTCCACGTGCTCCAGTAGCTCTTGATTACCCCTGTTTAAATAAAGCATCTGTCAATATTCCCATTAGTCTCCATCAGCTATGAGCAAAACCACAGATCCAGCTGGATTTCAGCATGGCAGCCTTCAGTTAGGAGCCTTTTCCCCGCTCTCGTGCTAACAGATCACACATGTCCCAGTTTAAAAGCCATGTGGGGTTTCTGTGGGAACTGCCTCCATGCTGGCTGGGTCTCATTGCAGCTGCCTGGTAACAATCATTAATGAGACACAGAAGGAAACAATACAACTTCCAGATTTCATTTCCATAGTGGTGTTCAAGTCCAGCACAGAGCAACACCTCTTTCCTTCCCTCCCTGGCTCTGGTTTGTATCCTCTGTGGGACTCTGCCCCTGAAGTTCCAAAGATGGGCAAGGAAACCGGGGTTTCTCAGCAACAGTGTGTCTGCCCCACCAGCTGCAGATGCAGTGTGTCAGAGGAAACATAAGGTTGGTTCACTTTGTCACATGAAGGGCTTTGCTGGCACTTAGATAGGAACTGATTATTCAAACACAGCCTTACATTATGCCCAGGTGAAAGGAACAATCATCATCTCTTAATGTGGTGTAATCAGCCTCTCAGATATACCTGCCAGATTTAGGAATATGCACCAATGACCATCTATTACCACCTCTTAGCCAAGGTTTGGGAAACCAGGAAAGTGCAACTGGTGCAAGGGACAGACAGACTCCCTAAGCTCCCAAGAGTGTTAGGATGGTGACTGTCACTTTGCCTAGATTATACACAACAACCAAAAAAAAGCAGTCTGGAGCCAAGGCAGGATGTGGGACATAAATATCCTTGCACATTATAAAATAGCAAGGCCTATACAAAGCATTAGAGCTGTTGGAGGAGGGGGTGAGAATGCCTTTGTAAAAGAGTGTTGAGCATATAGCCACATGCAGCAGCACAGTTGTTGCAGAGGAATCCCAGTCAGATTATTACATTCTTCAGTTTTCTTTCTGCTCTTGTGTGGTGTTGTCTCACCAGTGTACACCTCCCTGACTTAGTTTTCACAGCAGGAACCACTACTGTTGGTTTGTTCTGCATATAAAACACTGATGTTTTCTTCACTTATGTCATTAGCAAATATACATGCTATGGGCAAGAAATTACAGAAGGCAGCAGTTTAATAGGGGAAACTGCAACGAGGCTTTGGGCTGTGGATTCCTGCTGGGCGAGAACCCCAACAATGGGTTTATAGGACTTGTATGGTCACATGAAGTACAGAAGCCACTTGATTCCTTCATGGAAAATTCTGTAATTGCCACATGCTCGCAATGTATATTAGTGCCTTTAAAATCCTTACTTCCTTTGGCTGAAATTTATCCATGTAACATGGAAACACTCAAACTGTATCATATTTAAACACACATTAGAAGATTAGGCTGCACATACACACTGGGAAATTTAATGACAGGATTCAAGACCATCATACAGGGAAGTTGAGAGGTAGAGCAGAAAAGGAATTAGTTACACAGGGTATCAAAAGTGCTGCAGAACTTAAGCACGATATTTAAAGCAACATCAGCAACTTTAAAAGGTGTTCCAGCAGGGAAAAATGTCTTTTTTGGACCAGTGACTCACCAGCAAATTTCAACTCAAAGTTAACTTTTTACATATGCTTTTGAAAGTTCCTGTAAATAGTGGTTGTAATGGAAACAGTGGCACAGATTTCATTTAAATTGTGATACAATCATATATCATTATAATAAACAAACATTTATTTCTGGAAAAGTGCACACAATTTGAAGACTGAAGGAGATCCATCATCATTTTTGCTGGAAGACACTGCTTTTAGGTCAATGCAAAGTAGAAGCAGGCAAGCACTTAGTTTGTAATAGTTATTTTGTTCCAGGCCACCTGGCATTTTGCATGTGAAACTCCAGTTTCCTGTAGGATGTGCACTTTTGTTTTCCATTTTTTTCGTTCTCATAAATTGTTTGATATGCAAGGAGGTATTTTAGGTTCTTATGTATCTTCATAATCCTGATCAGCAAACAACCCAGCACAGCATCCATCACACTGAAGTCTGTTGAATCCTTGTATGTATGACTCAGGCTGCTTGTTGGTTTAGAACCTCAATTACTTTCCATAGTTACAGAGCTGACCCTCTCATTATGTGTATATATATCAGCTGCCGACACCAGAAATACACTTTTATTTGGACCTAATTATGAATATCAAATATATTCTTGTTCAGAAGTCGTATTCCTTCCAAAAAAAAAAAAAAAAAAATGAACATAACAATTTAAAATGTGTATAACAATTAAAATTCTACAGACCTTTAAGAACCACTTATTGGATCTGAGCAGATTCCCTTAAATCTACACAAACGTCTGACTGTTTACTAAGAATAACCTAGAATTGCAGAACACCCTTATCAGAAATCATTATTCAGACAATATTCTGAATTTACAGATTCTGTGGTGTGAATTATTACATTTACTGTGTTTGTTGTCAATCTGGAATATTCATACTCTCAGATATTCAAATAATTTCAAGTTTGCAATGAAGACAAGTAATTAACCACTATTTTTCTAAACCTCTAAGAAACTTTTTCATAGTACAGTCCTACTTACTATCTCCAGCTGGAGACTCTTTGGAGGCAGAACTTATTTCAACACCATTTTTTTTTTAAGTCCTGACCAGCAGCTGAGTTCTAACCTCTCCTTTCCCAATATGATTTCTTACTGAAAAAATTGAACTTATGAAGATCATTAGAATGAGATATTCTGGTATAGATACATTAGATATAGATATAGATATAGATACATTCTGTTGTATATAGATATACAACAGAAGAGTACAGTCCTACTTACTATCTCCAGCTGGAGACTCTTTGGAGGCAGAACTTCTTTCAACACCATTTTTTTTTTAAGTCCTGACCAGCAGCTGAGTTCTAACCTCTCCTTTGCCAATATGATTTCTTACTGAAAAAATTGAACTTATGAAGATCATTAGAATGAGATATTCTGGTATAGATTTGTTTATAGCAACAGAAGCAGTAACTCTGGCTCATTCTGAGTTACGGTGAGGCTAAACTATGCTGATGTACCCAAGCATGTGAGGACTTCTCTGGCATAACAGGCTGTCAATGAGAACCAGCACACACATCCTACATCACTAATCAACTGTTGTTGTCAAAGGAGGCAGAGCAGCTAGAGAATTTTATGAACACACTAGCTTCTGAATCGTCTTCACAGTTGGCATAAATTGTTCTGTCCTTAGTTATCTGCACACAGTTAACCCATCTAATTTTCTGTTTCAACACTGGTGAATATCAAGCAATAGGGACCACATTCCCAGATTAAGTCTTTATAGTGTACTAGTACACTATAAAGTACAGTGTACTACCACTTCAAAACTGGACTCACTCTATAGCCTCTGTGTTATGAACATATAAGAGAATAAAAATAGTACTGATACTATGTGTTCAGAAAAGTTATACCTACTTACTAAAGTCCACATCGCACATTTTTTCTTACATAAATAGAAATCATGGCAGACTTTTTAAAATTATATCCATCTATCATGGAGTTTCATTGCCACAACAAGTCAATTTATAAAACGTTTGCTGCTTTAGTTTTGTTCTTGACATATTGTCAGAGCTGATAAAAGACTAGACCAGTTCACTTTTAATATGCTCTGTACTCATAATGATACACAAATGAAGCTGGATTCATTACTGCCCAGCAAAGCATATGTCTTTGGCTGGATCAGATAAGGTCTTCATTGCTGTTTGTGCCAGGGAAAAGGGATTCCAGATAGGGGAAAAGAATGGAACATTCAGATCCTCACTAGAGCTATCATGGGACAAGCCTTGCAGCATTAAATAGACACTCAGTCATATAGTGAATTGTACTCAACCTGCCTTGGCTCTGGAGAGGACACAGCAATGCTGGATCTGACCCAAAATGAAATCTTGGATGATGTCACGACTATATGCAGCCTGCAAGAAGTTTCACACTCATACTCATTCCAAGCTAAGTACAGACGAATTGTGTACAAATTGATCAGGTCACAGATTCCAGAATGAGTTGAAATAAACTGTTCCAAATAGTTTTATGTAAAGTTAAATTCTTCTCACATACTAACATGTGTTGTATTTTCCATCCTTTTTAATACAGATGAATAAATCAAGAATGAATAAAGAAATTAGTAGTTTAAGAGAGGAGTGTTCCTGTAGTAACAACGAGTCTATATGAGTTTCCTCTTATTCACAGTTTACCATCTACAAGTAGGAAAGGTGGAAAGAAAACAAAAGCTATGGTACGAGCCATCAATTCTACTAGTTGCATGATCACTGATATGGCATGCTGGCATGGATCTCTTCCCATGCAGTGGCTCAGAATCTGAATTTGACTGGACATTGCAACCTTTCAACAAGTTCATCACAAGGGCTTTAGGTGAAACATATTCCACAGGACTATCTAAGGGAACAATTTTTCTGCTGATAAATATTTTTGGCAGCATTTCCTATGCTTTCCTTGAATGACCAAATGCAAGGGAACCAACAAAATTATTCTTTCTCCCCTAGGGTCACTTTAGGGAAGGGGAAGTCTACAGCAATTTTATTAATTTTGAGAGAGAGAATAGTCATAGTAAAAAGTATCCTGCTCTAGATAAGTTCTGCTCAACCCTTCAACCATTATGGAGCCCCAGATCAAGACTTTATATCTAAAATATTGTAAAAACACTCCTGGAAGCATTGATTTTCAGAAAACACCACTAATGGATCAAGGTATACTAAAGGCAAGTTTTGACAGTTTCTGTGTGAATTTATTGCAATTATTATAACACAAAAAATTTCTAGGATTAGTTTGAACACTTTACATTCTTTACTTTCTGGACATCTGACAGAAAGAGAATGACTTAATTTAGAACATTAGCATAATTGATCTTGTTATGGTTAATACTTGAAAAAGTGTTTCAGCTTTTGGTTGGTATACATACAAACCTGTTTCCCTTAGTTATTTCTTTCAGTGCCTAAATATATATAATTTTTAAACTATGAGTTATATTTGCCATGTCATCTGATACCAACTGCAATCACATAAACATTTTAAAAGAAAGTGTGTTAAGATTGAAACAGAACACCAGATATAAACAGTCTTAAAAAAAAAAATTCTTCCTTTCATACCTGTTACTACATACTATACTGATGTTTTGCCAAAGTACAGATTCATCTCAGTAAAAAAGGAGGCAAGAGCAGCATATGTTCTTGTAAGACTTTCCATATTTTGTTGCAGCTGCTGTTAAGAACCTTCTAATACAACAACTGATGCTATGGTCTCCACACAAAAAGGTCTGGGGTCATATAAACTGTATCTAAAATAGCACACAGACATAAGCTCTTGCTCAGATTGGCAATTTACCCATTTGCAAGTAACATTATGTATTAGGAAAACCAATACACAGAACGGGATGAGCTAGGGATCCACACCCTGATGCAGAGTCAGGGCGTAGCTGCAGCATCACTAATTCCCCTGGTGTTACTACTGAAAGTCAAGCCAAGGTGTAAAATTGACAGCCTAGCATTGAACTTGCTTGGTAGAAGTTTTGTGGTAGTGCCAAAAAGACAAAGTTGTTTTTTTGTTTTGTTTTGTTTTGTTTTGTTTTGTTTTTCTAGGAAACTGCAGAGACAATACAGCATTGCTAGGATAGGATTTCTCAGGGGTAACTGCTAGATGAGCTCTGAAGAAACTCAGCCCCTTACAAAAGGAGGATAGGGAACTTTGCTGGCACTTGGTGCTCCATCACATACAAGTCTGAGACTTTTTCCTCATTATAGGTCCTTGAAGTTGCACAAATGCCACAAAGATATTGAGAGGTTCCTGTTGATCTTTTCAGGGATCTGCCTTAAGGACAGGAGCCCCAAATCTGGCATTTTTTGCAGACATTTCTGATGTGCTCTGAGTCTCTGAATATTGACATGCAGCAACTGGCTGCTAATGTTCCCAACTGCTGGATGCATTTTGTGTTTTTCATAACCTAAGACAATTCTAATGAAGGTTTGCACAACAGTCTTATCAACATAAGTTAAGGAACACATGGAATTAAGACCAAATCCTCACTAATATGGCTCAGTACAGCTGCTGTAAATTCCCCCAGTTTCAAGGATACTACTCTATATCTTACCAGAAGGACATCTAATCATAAGTTTGTGAGGCTGTGTCCAGCTAAAGGTAGAGGGCAAGTTTTGTAATAATTCTTTACCTTCAACTTTGCCAGAAATCGCAGTTTGGATACAAAATTCACTGCTAGAGTTAAAAAAAAATTAGTTACTAAACAGGGGTTAAACCCCAAAACTGTTCACAATTTAGATATTAAGAAATTATGATAGAGAAATACATATATGCCAGTAAAGTATACTGGACATTTTTCTTCAATGATTCTTAATTTTGGAGGAGCTGGCATCATTCTTAACCATCAGATTAATATATAATATTCTGTATGGTTTGTAAAAAAATCCTAATTCGCAATCTGCCAAGTACTGCGTGAGAAACAAACCTCAAATGTTTTTTTTCACATAATTTCTAAATCTGTTCTTGATTTAGCTTTGTTTACAAGATATCATTTTGTGACATTCTTCTTCCCTGCTGATGGAGTTTCTCCATATGAAAGCATGAAAATATGGACTAATGACAGCTCCCTATGTTATGTTATAGCATTATTTACTAATAGGATGCTTGTTTAAAAATGGTGTGGTTTAGCAACTGGGTAGAAGACGCAATTATACATGTAAGTTTAGGTAAGAATTACATTAGCTTTGCAAAGTGTTTTGGATGCCATTGAAGGAAAAATAAAAAGTAGTATGCCTTATAATTTTGAAAGTTTTGTTTGGTTTTACAGAATCACAGTCACAGAAGGTTAGGGGTGGGAAGGGACCTCCAGAGATCATCAAGTCCAACCCCCCTGCCAGAGCAGGACCATCTAGTCTAGGGCAGGTCACACAAGAACGCATCCAGAGGGATCTTGAAAGTCTCCATGGTAGGAGACTCCACAACCTCCCTGGGGAGCCTGTTCCAGTGCTCTGGAACCCTTACAGTAAAGAAGTTCTTCCTCATGTTGAGGTGGAACTTCCTCTGCTCCAGCTTGTGACCATTGCCCCATGTCCTATCGCAGGGCATAAGAGTGCCCCTTCCTTCCTGACACCCAGCCCTCATATATTCATACACATTAATTAGATTCCCCCTAAGTCTTCTCTTGACTACAAACGCGGCAAACCCATGTTCACAGCGAGACAGCGGCAGCGGCACTCTCTGCCACCGAGAACGGAGCTTTTTGCCTCCATTTTCGAGGATTTCTGAGGAGGACGGGGGCTCCCTGACAGGGGGAGCCGAGGCAGGGGGGAAGGGACCCTGCAGCTCTCGCGAGAGAGTCCGAGAGGACTACGTGGCAGGGGGCGTTCCTGGGGCCCCAGCGCCAGATTCAAACGCGGCGAACCCGTGTTCACAGCGAGACAGCTATCGCCTGCCCGCTACTTGGCGCGTGGCCGGCAGGGGCGAGTGAGGGAAGGGAAAAGAAAAGAAAAAACCAAAACCAAAACCAAAAAAACACTAAGAAACAAACAAACCCAAATAAAAAAATAAAAAAACC
>NW_008631486.1:0-6354 GCF_000691845.1 Merops nubicus | reverse complement strand
GACCCTCCCCAACCCCCGTCGGCTCCTGGCCCCGCCGCGGTCCTGGCACAGCCCTGTCAGAGCCCGCGGCACCTGCCACAGCCCTGCGAAGCGCCGGGGCTAAACCCCAGCCCCGAGTAAGGGCGGGCAGGGGGACGGTTCCACAGCCAGGCACGAAAGCCCCTCCTGGTTGGTTTTCACCAGGGTCTGGCCACCCTTGGGTGGGGACTGATGAGGAGATCACCCCCAGGTGCCCCCACCTTCCACGGTGACCTGGAGGTGGGGCAAGAAGCCATCCCTATAAGATCTGACTCTGCTGGCAGTGGGGCCGGGAGAGTGCATGTGTTGGGTGTTCTGGCTGTTGGAAGGGCTCCCTGACTCTTCATGGCAAGTAGAGTACCCAGGGTGGCAGGGTCAGAAGGTGAAGCTGCCTCTGAGTCCCTGCTATAGAAATGTGCTGGTGGTCTGGCTGCTCCTATCACCTACGGCTTGGTCCCTCACCTTGCTCACTCCTTTCTTTGTGTTCACTGTGGTGGGTGGGTGCATTGACTTGTTCCTTGTTCTGGTCGTTTGCCGCTTTGGAGCTCTGGCATGTGGTGGGGTAGTGGAGATGCTGTAGATGGGCTGCTGGTTTTCCTGTTAATGATGTCATTCTATATCAGGCAAGCAGTCAGCAGAAGACCCCTGTTAACCTTTTGTCACCCCCTGGGTGTGACCTTGGGTAGAGGAAAGGCTCTGTGTTCCTCTGGAGGGACTCAACAGCATCACAGGCTGGTTCAGGTGAAGTACCTCTGGAGGTCATCTGGGTCAACCCTCCTGCTTCAGCAGGGATACACAGAGTCAGCTGCCCAGGACCACATCCAGATGACTTCTGAATACATCCAAGGATGGAGACTGAACCTCCCTGGGCAGCCTGTGCCAGTGCTCAGTCATCCTGATAGTGAAAAGTGTTTTCTGAACATCAGAGGTAACCTCTTGGGTTTCAGTTTATGCCCATTGCCTCTGGTCCTGGTACTGAGCACCACTGACAAGAGCCTGGCTCCCTCTTCTTTGCAGCCTCCCACCAGCCATGTTTGTGGCCCTTCACTGGGCTCTCCCCAGTATGTCCCAGTCCCTCCTGTACTGAGGAGCCCAGCACTCCAGGGGTGACCCCACCATTGCTGAGCAGAAGAGAAGCATTCCCTCCCTGTGCCTCCTGGCATTATTTTGTCTAATGCAACCCAGAACATCAGAAGTCTTCTTTGTGGCTTATGTTCAGCTTGGTGCCCACCAAGACCCTCAGGTCTTTTTCAGCCAAGCTGCTTCCCAGCCGTGTGGTTCCCAGTGTGTATTGGTGCCTGAGCTTCATGCTCCTCAGGGGTGGGACTTTGCAAGTCTCCTTGTTCAGGAGAACTTCAGGAGGTTCCTGTCAGCCTATTTCTCCAGCCTGTCCAAGTCCCTCTGGATGTCAGCACAACCCTCTGTAGTATAAGCTGCTCCTCCCAGTTTGGTTTTCTCTCCAAACCTACTGAGGGTGTGCCCTGAGGCATCATCCAGATCATTAATGAAGGTGAGTGGACTGGCAATGCATTACCTAATGCAGAGCTCAGGAGAACATTCACCTTCTTTACAGCAAGGACACGTTGCTGGCTCACATTCAGCCTGGTGCCCACCAGGACCCACAGGTCTTTTTCAGAAAAGCTGCTTCCCAACAAGACTGGAGCCAGTATTGACTCCTGGGGTACGCTGCTAGGGCCTGTCCTCCAACTAGACTTCGTGCCACCCCTGCGTTTCTCTTCGTCCCACCTCACACCATCACCTCCTGGTGCCTGGTGTGTCCCAGGGCAGCTGCCAGCTCCACCTTTCCTCAGGCCTCTGCTGGCTGGATGCAGCCAGGTCTCAGCACCAGCCCATGAGGTGACAGAGCAGATCTCAGGATATGGGTTGCTTGGGTTGCTCTGGTGCTGCTCCTGGCTAGCCTCCAAATATTAATTTAGGCTCAGCTGGAAATTAGCTTGGCTCCAGGCTGCTTCGCATTGGCTGCTGTGGAGCCTTTCCAGCCATCAGGTCACTGGGCCACCACTGTCCTTTTTCTGCAGGTGCACGCTTTCAGGTCAAAACCAAGGTGAGGCTGGAGCTTTCTACTGTGTGTAGATTTTGCATTTCTTGGTATTGCTTTTAATGGGAAAAGCAGCACTTTGTAAGCAGAGGAGATAAGCCTTAGGCTGCTCTTCCTGATGGAAGTACATACAGAGATGTTTTTCTTTTCCTTTGGGTGCTAGGAAAGGACCCACAGGGCCCTTGATTCGTAGGGCTGAACCTGATGTGAGAGACGGGTTTTGAGGAAACCTCAAAACCAACTGTGTGCCCCAAAACCAAATGGACTTTCCAGGTGCATGAGACTGAATGATGAGGAAACCCTATAAGAGTTCATCGTTTTATAATTTGGGTCCTGAACAAACAATCCAGGCAAAACTTTTGCAGGATCTTTGGAAAACCAGGAGGATGTGTTCATGTTCTTGGGAACATGTCTTATGAGGAGTGGCTGAGGGAAGTGGGGTTGTTTAGTCTGGAGAAGAGGAGGCTGAGGGGAGACCTCACTGCTCTTGACAACTCCCTGACAGAAGGTTGGAGTGAGGTGGGGGTTGGTCTCTTCTCCCAAGTAACCAGTGATAGGATGAGAGGAAATGGCCTTAAGTTGCACCAGGGGAGGTTTTAATTGGATATGAGGAAGAATTTCTTTCCTGGAAGAGTGGTGAGGCCTTGGCCCAGGCTGCCCAGGAAGGTGCTGGAATCACCATCCCTGGAGGGGTTAAAAAAATGTGTAGTTGTGGCACTTGGGGCCATGGTTTGGTGATCATGGGATTGCTGAGTTGATGGTTGGACTTGATGATCTTGGAGGTCTTTTCCAACCTTAATGATTCCATGAAAGTGCTTGTTCTCCCAGGGAAAGCTCGACATCCACTCCTGCTAAACCCATTTTAGCAAAGCGAGAGGAACATCAACTGTCCTTGAGGAAGTCTCATCCACAGTCCAGCTTAGCAGCCTCTTCCTACCAGGGCTGCAGAGCAAAGATGAGCATCATCTTCTAGGGCCTGGAGGAGACGCAAAAATGCAAGAGCAAGGTGGCTGGAGCTGCACCACTGCACAGCAGAGACGTTCACCTCTCCCAGGATATTGTGCATGGGACCAAGGAAAAATCCTAAGATAAAAGCAGGGTTTGCATTCCACAGGCTGCTGGGTTTTGGGCATAGGTGCTCAAATATCGAGTCAGCTAAAATGTTTCAGAAGGGTCATTTCCTGCTGGAGCAGCCTGGGTTGTCAGCAGCTTCGTCACTGGTGACATCTTCCTCTGCGCCCTCCAGCAGGACACAGGCAGCTCTTGGACCAGCTTACCAGGCTGATTTCTGGCAGGAAGGCCAGCCAGGGTGATGCCAGCTCCTCCAGCTGCCCTGCTGTGGGATCTGGGGCTGCCTAGTTACTGGTTTCTGATGCTGCCCGACACTTTCCACAGCAAAATGCCCAGTTTGCAGTTGCAGGGAAGTTTGCCAAGCTTTACCTGCTTTCTCTCAAGTGCTAACGATCTGGGTATTAGTTTTATTATTACTATTTAAAAATCTGACCACAAAGGTCTGGCTCTTTCCCAGAGCAAAGTCAAGGAAAATGTTTTGGGCCATTAAAAATACCTGGATGAAGGTACTTTAGAGCTCTGGAGCCTAGCAAGGGACAAATCTTCTGGCAGAAATGTGCTGAGTCTCCTGCTGACCTCTGAAAAGCTTGGTGCAACTGGACAGAACCATAAACTTCTTAAAGTCTGCACCCTGTGTTCCTGCAGCTGCAAAACCTCTGGCACAACATTGCTGGACCCTCCAGAGATGCCATCCCTGCACACCAACCCATCATGGTTCTCCTGGGTCACTCGGTTGCCTCTCTCCATCTTCCTGAGTAACGAAATACTGGTTGACTCAGGCTGGAGTATCAGAAACTGTGGCCTGGTGCAGAGACTGACACTCTGGTGTTACACTTATCTGTGGTCTTAATCGCCCAGCTCACACAAGCACTGCTTTTAACACAGGTTTGAGTTCATGTTAAGTATTCCATGGGTTCCTGTCCCACCCTGCATGCAAAGAGAACCTCCAGGCTGCGGCACATCCTGTCCTCCTCATCTCCAAATGCTTGATTCCTGGCATCGAGTTTCGCGTGTGATGGAGATCCTGCAGTGAGGGGTGTTCATCCCTGCATTTGATGTGGCCATCAAGTGTGGTTCCTCCCATGGACTGGGTGCAATTTTGACTCAAGATGCATTTTGAAGATGAGGCTTGTCATGTTCTGTCCAGGAATAGGACCAGCATTGCCAGGGCATTGATTTTTTTTCCTCCCATTTATATAATTAGGTTGATTTGCATCCCCCATCCCAGAAAAGCAGTGGAGATGCATCTGTGGGCCATATCATCAGCTTTTGGGGGAGAGATGCCCATTTAAACAGACCTGCTACCCACCACCACTGGTCCTGAGCATCCAGCACAGGGAAGTCAGAGCATGTTGCTGTGCCATAGTCCGAGTACAGCAACAGGGATGTTTAGAAAACAATGCTCCACACCTTCACAAAGCTCCTAAAATGAGGTGTGCCTGTGGGGGCAGCTGCCTTCAGGACTGGTTCTCCTGTTCCCCCTGGTTTTACAGCCCAACCATGATGACATGGTCTGGAAGAGGAAGATTGTGGTGCCACAGGCAGAGAAACCTCTGCTGTGTTGCAGATGCACCCCCGTTGTGAGCTGGGGGCCAGTGTTCGCCTGCACTTCACAGGAGGCTTTTCTGCCCAGCTGATGGGCCAAATCCTGCCTAGTGAGAAGGAGAATGAGGCAGCACCTCACCAGGAGCTTCTGGGAGTGGGTCCATATGTGTGTCTGTGGGTCCCTCCATTCCCCCTGTGTCATGTCCTCTGCCCCACGTCCACCTGTGTCCCCATGTCCCCTTGTTATCTATCAGATAACATCATTCTTGGTCCTGCACTTGGGCCACGACACTCCTAGCTAATGCTACAGGCTTAGGGAAGAGTGGCTGGAAAGCTGCTCAGAGAAAAGGGACCTGGGGGTACTGATTGACAAGTGTCTGGATATGAGCCAGCAGTTTGCCCAGGTGGCCAAGAGGGCCAAAGAGCATCCTGACTTCTATTGGAAATGGTGTGGCCAGCAGGCCCAGGGAGGCAATTGTCCCTTTGTACTGAGCATTGGGGAGGTCACACCTCGAGTACTGCGTTCAGTTTTGGGCACCTCAGTACAAGAGAGACATTGAGGTGCTGGAGAGAGTCCAAAGAAGAGCAACTAAGCTGGTGGAGGGCCTAGAGCACAAGACTTCTGAGGAGCAGCTGAAGGACCTGGGGCTGTTTAGTCTGAAGAAAAGGAAGCTGAGGGGAGACGCTCTCTACAGCTCCCTGAAAGGATAGTTGTAGAAAAGTAAGTACTGGTCTCTTCTCCCAAGTAACTAGTGATAGAACAAGAGGGAATGTCCTCAAGCTGCACCAGAGGAGGTTTAGACTGGACCTTAGGAAGAACACTTTCACCAAAAGGGTTGTCAGACATCAGAAGATGATGCCCAGGGAGGTGGTGGAGTCACCATCCCTGGATGTGTTGAAAAGCTGTGTAGATGTGGTACTTGGGGGATATGGTTTGCAGCTGGGCTTGGTAGAGTAGAGCTAATGTTGAAATTGATAATCTTAACAGTCTTTTCCAACCAAAGTGATTCTGGTATTAGCAAACAAGAAAAAAAAAATGGAATTAAGTATGTGTGAAATATTGCCCAAGTTAAGTCATTTGATATCTATTGGTGCCTGTGGAGAAGGAGATAGACATGCAGTCTGCATCTAGGTCAGAGTGACCATCCTTGAGTTTATGGGTAAGTGCTACCTTGGAGTGAATGACCCTCATTATAATACTAAAAATCACAGGCACAGGGCAAGAGGCCCCTGTCCAGGTGAAAACCCTGAATCTAGAGCACGTGTGGCACGAAGAAGTGTTTTGTAATCACATGCAAATTGCAACCAATGTTGGTGGGAAGTTCTTGAAAATTTACTGATAATTTTACACATAAAAGAAGCTCTGAAAAGTGGCCAGGGGTGCTGGCTTTGGGAGAGACCCGCAGCACCCAAGCTTGCACAACGTTGTAATAAAAATATCTTGGCTCTGGGCACGTCAGGTGCCAGACCTGGTTTGGGACAACATCTTGTCTGTCTGTCCCCACAGTTTGTGTTCCGTGTCCCACGTCCACCCATGTCTCCGTGTTCCGTGTCCCTGTGCCCCTACAGCCTGTGCCCCATGTCCTCCTGTGTGCCCCGTACCTGAGTCCCTGGGCCGTGTCCCCTACACCCCCGTGCCTCCTGGCCCCGTGTCGCTGCCC
>NW_008631485.1:0-9826 GCF_000691845.1 Merops nubicus | reverse complement strand
CGTGTTTCCTCCTTGCAGCCGAAAGGAAAGAAGGCCAAGGGCAAGAAGGTGGCTCCGGCCCCTGCTGTAGTCAAGAAGCAGGAGGCCAAGAAAGTCGTCAACCCTCTGTTTGAGAAGAGGCCCAAGAACTTTGGCATTGGTGAGTAAGGGGCTGCTTGTGCTACATGCTCAAGTGTCTGTTTTAAGGACAAGTGTATAAATCATAAACAGGAGTATTGTGGTAAAGTGGAGAGAGCAGGGAAGGCGTTTGCTGCCTGCCATTAAGGGCTGTCCTTTGCTACCCATGTGAAGGTGGCTGTGGACAATCAGGAGACTTTTCCACGTTACAGGGATTAGTTGTGTGTTGGGATGAATCTCACCCTTTGGCGTGGGGTGTGGTGAATCCCCTGGGGTTCTGCTGAGCTCCTTTGTACGGCGTGCAGATGATGTGAAAGAATATTTGCTATCTGAGTGACGGTGCTGACAACATCACCACCAAGATCGCTGATGCACTCCTGCCTCTCGGTGCCCCTGCTGTGGGCGCTGGGGACAGCTGTGAGGCAAGGCCTGTGTTTGCAGGGCAGGACATCCAGCCCAAGCGGGACCTCACCCGCTTCGTGAAATGGCCGCGCTACATCAGGCTGCAGCGCCAGAGGTCCATCCTCTACAAACGCCTGAAGGTGCCTCCTGCCATTAACCAGTTCACTCAGGCTTTGGACCGCCAGACAGGTGAGGATGTGCTCCACAGCTTGCTCTTGGCTGGGGTTGTTAGTGGGGTATGCCTCAGAGAAGGGGAAAGCAGCCAAACTTAAGACGTACCAAAGATAAGCTGGGGAATATCTTTGGAAGCGTTTTAAGGGTTTAATGCTGACTGCTCCACAGCTTGCTCTTGGCTGGGGTCATTAGTGGGATATGTCTCAGAGAAGGGGAAAGAAGCCAAAGTTAAGACGTGCCAAAGATAAGCTGGGGAATATCTTTAGAAGCGTTTTAAGGGTTTAATGCTGATTGGGGTGATGCTCTCAGCAAGCTGCTGTCTGGATTTGTGGGGTTAACTCTTGGTAGCTGCTGGACACTTTGAAAAGGGAATAGAAGCCTACCAGTTCTCTATAACTCCCTGAGAGGAGGCTGGAGTGAGGTGGAGGTTGGTCTCCCAAGTAACAAGTGATAGGGCTAGAGAAAATGGGCTTAAGTTGTGCCAGGGGATGTTTAGATTGGATATAAGCAAGAATTTCTCTCCTGCAAGAATGGTGGGGTACTGGCCCAGGTCTCTCAGGCTGGTGGTGGAGTCACCATCCCTGGAGGGGTTCAGAAAACAGGTACACGTGGTACTTCAGGACATGCTTTAGTGCTTTTGGTGGTGTTGGGTTGGTGGTTGGGCTTGATCTTAGGAGTCTTTCCCAACCTTAATGGTTCTAAAACAACTGAGCTCCTATGTAATGACCCAAACCCAGGGTTCTCTTAACTGCATGTTTCCTTCGGAGTCCGTTCTTCCAGCTTGATAGAGGACCACGTAGGGTTCTTCAAACTGTGTGAACAGTTTGAGAGATCTGTGTGAGTGACTTCAGGGTCTTCTGTGAACTGAGTAAATAGTCTTTTCCAGGTGACACTATCTATGCAAGAAACGTTGAGCTTATGTAGAGTAACTCCCTTGTAGATGTTGCCAGACAAGTTGCTTGCTCTAAAGGATAAAGTGCACCAGATCTAACCCAAATTGCTGTGGGGGACCTCAGGCATGTCCTCATCCCAGCAGTGGAGGAGCTCTCCCTGCCAGCAGCGGTGCACACAGAGGTAAATATGGTCTCTGGAGGCCTCTGCTAGTTCTGTTCTCACCCTGTGCAGATGATGTTAACCTTTTGCTGTCTCAGTACACTTGATGACACCCACAACCACCAAGATCACTGATGCACTGCAGTCTGACAGTAACACTTGGGGGCTTGCAGGTCACGCAGCTAACTAACTAGTAGATGTTCTTTTCCAGCTACGCAGCTTCTGAAGCTGGCACACAAATACAGGCCAGAAAACAAGCAAGAGAAGAAGCAGAGGCTGCTGGCTCGTGCTGAGCAGAAAGCAGCAGGGAAGGGAGATGCGCCCACCAAGCGGCCACCAGTCCTCCGAGCAGGTGACGTTGTGTGGGCTCATTCACTTGTGTGTTCAGAGCATGCTGCCTTGCTAGGAAAGCCATGAGAAGCATTGGTGCTCTGCTCCAAGCAGGACTGGACAAGCTATTGCAGTGATGTTATGAATTTCTTCACCTGAGCTCAAAGTGAAGAGTAAAATAGACGAGCTTTTTAACCCTGAGCTTTAGCAAATTGTCCATGCAGTGTCTGTCAGTGTGCTGACTGGATGTGAAGAGTTTTCATGACTTCTCATAATGCAGCTGTGCTGTGGAATCTGAGCTGGTTGTATGAGGCTTATATGAACGTTCTGGAAATAGACTGAGTGGAATCAAAGTTTATCTATAAATTACTTTTCAGGTATCAACAGTGTCACCACTCTGGTGGAGAACAAGAAGGCTCAGCTTGTAGTTATTGCCCACGATGTGGACCCCATTGAGGTAAGCACACTGGAAGAGGACGCACAGAAGGAGGTATTTACCAGAACTGGAATACTGAGGCATGTTCATAGCTGTCCTGGTATCACAGTGCTGCTTGGCCCTTGCAATGATGTATGAATTTCTTCACCTGAATCAACAATGAAGAGCAAAACGAGCTTTTTAACACTGAGCAATTGCCACAGCCCAGGCTGGCAGGAGGAATCACAGATGTCCTCCCTCAGTCACACAGCACACTCCCTTTCTTTGCAGCTGGTGGTCTTCTTGCCTGCGCTGTGCCGCAAGATGGGCGTGCCCTACTGCATCATCAAGGGCAAAGCCAGGCTGGGGAGACTGGTCCACAGGAAAACGTGTACCTCTGTTGCATTCACCCAGGTTAACCCGTAAGTACTCCGTGTGCTGGCTTCATTCTCTGAGGGGGAGAAGGCAAACTGCCCCTGAGCACGGACTGTGGGGCAGCTGGATTACAAACTGGGGTCTCTAAAGTAGTAAAATGAAGCAAAATGCTGTCTCTGTAATATGGAACATAAATATTCTGTATTAAGACACCTGTTGTATTATAAAGATGCAGGTTCCTTTGGCTTACCAAGAGGAATCATTATCTACCATACGTAGATGGAACTATTAGTGTTAATCTGAGCAGTGCAGGTTCCTAACGTGTTGATGGTTGGGCTGATTAACCCTTGGCAAATGATGCTTCTGCTTAACCTGAAAAAACATGTTGCCCCTACAAGCTGTTAAATCCCAAGGCAAAAGATTTATGGACAATGTTAAATTGAGGCTCTAAAGGATCTGAAACTATCACCAACAGGGAGGATAAGGGAGCCCTTGCAAAGCTGGTGGAGGCTGTCAAGACCAACTACAATGACAGATATGATGAGGTAAGATCCTGTGCTGCTAGCCTGGCCTTCCCCTTCGTACTGTTACCACCCCCAAAAGCTTCCTAGTGAAGCACAGATGATTTTGGGTGTAGTGATTTCAGCCTGACATCTAAGCCTGTTGGGGGCATTGTACCTATGTGTGCTTATGTGTCCAGATGCTTACCTGAGGGTGGGGTAAAATGTGAATGCTGTCACTGAGTTCTGAGTAAACAGAGATATTGCAGGACTAGGATTCTAGAGAGGGCAACAGCTTCTGCTGGGCTGCACTCCATCCTCCCAGTCCAGAAGTTACATGATGGCTGAATCCAGCACCACACAGGAAGATTTTAAACTCTGTGCTGCCCTGAAATGCAGTTCACTGCTTGAAATGTGTAGGACTCTTCCTAGTTGAGGGAGCTCTTCCCCTTGTGCAGAAAGCAGTGGGATTGAGGAAGCTGATTGAATGTAGTCAGAAACTTCATGATGTTTGTAACCTGTTCTTGCCTCTTTGCAGATCCGTCGCCACTGGGGCGGTAACGTCTTGGGTCCAAAGTCGGTGGCTCGCATTGCTAAGCTTGAAAAAGCAAAGGCTAAAGAACTGGCTACCAAGCTGGGCTGAAGGTGTACTGGATTGCCACCGTGTTTCTGTACATAAAGAGAATAAACCCCCAGGTGAAGTTGCAGTGGTCTCTGTTAGTGGGAGTGTTCCAGGCAGCGGGTGGCACGCTGGGCTGGCGTGCATTGCCTCCCGGGGCTGGGGAGGGCAGGCTGATGCCCCTAACTGCTCAGCCTGTCACAGTTCCTCTCTGGACACAGGGCCCAGCAGCTCAGCTGCATGTGCTGTGTGACCATGAAGCTGAATGGGCTGGGCTAGTTCTGGCTGTGAGCCTCACTTGCTTCTGCAGGTGGCTCTCAACTGGAAATAGCTCTAGATCATCTCCTGTGGTACTGGGGCTTGGTTACAGGGAGTGTTCTGACACTGCTGGGCTAACCAGGTGGGGAACTCCTGAGGAGGGTAACAAGGGTCAGTGAAGCTGGCTGAAGTACAGAAGAATCTAGACTTTCTTGTGCTTTCTTTCCTAACTGCTGATGGTGTTTTGAGTAGCCACAGAGACCTGAATTCAAGGTTAGTCCCTGTTAAGATGTAGGATGCACAAGGCAAGCACCACTAGCCCTTTTTTATTTAGTGGCTTGAGGAAGGACCACTTGGAACAAAAATTGATTTACAAAAATCCCTCACAGTCTTTTGGAAAATACAGCAGTGGGGAAGTTAAAACTGTAGCTTACAACCAACCATGACAGAAAAAAGCATCCCCAGGATTTCTCTGGGAGTTGATTGATGCAGTATCTCAGAGCCACTTACTTACAATTCTGAAGTTCAACACTTCCAGCCAGAATCACACTGGGAGGAGCTCAGACTGCCAGAAGATTAAAGCCTGGTTGCAGCCTGATACCTGCACATTCACTGAACGAGCTGCCTGAAGCTCTGGGTGCTTCATTCACTGGGGGTGATCAGACTGCTGTCTTCTGTCACAGCCTGCCCTGGGCTGTAGTAGAGCAGAAATCAGCCCTTCCCCTCACAGAGGTATCTTCTGTATGAATTTTCTGTACCACATGAAGGAAGTTGCAGCACATAAGCCATACCTGTGAAGGGGAAACAAACCCACACGTTTGCACCTTCTTTTCAAGGTGCAGACTTCCCAATGTCAGCCACAATGCAATCGATTATTTCAAATAACCATAAAAATGTCCAAAAGCTTTTAAGTTAAAGCTTTTGGCTTTTGTAGCTTATTCAGTCTCCCTGATGAGCAAGAATTGGCAGTCAAAGATCTCCACCCTCAAGAACCCTGGGGAAGGTCAGTCCAGTGCTGGCCTGGTGACTTGGAATCATAGAATGGTGTGGTTCAGAAGGGACCTAAAAGATAACCTGGTTCTAACCCCCCTGCCATAGGCAAGGACACCTTCCACTCACCCAGGTTGCTCAGAGCCCCATCCAGCCTGGCCTTGGACACATCCAGTGATGGAGCACCCACAACTTCCCTGGGCAGCTGGGGCCAGTGTCTCACCACCCTCACAGTGAAGAACTTCCATCTCATCTAAATCTACCCTCTTGCAGTTTTAAGTCATTACCACTTGCCCTGTCATTTAGAAGCCCTTACTTAAAAGTCCCTCCTCATCTTGTATGCCCCCTTCAGATACTGGAAGGGCACAGCAAGGTCTTCATGGAGCCTTCTTTTCTCCAGGCTGAACAACCCCAATTCTCTCAGCCTGTCCTCATAGAGATGTTGCAGCCCTCTGATCAGATTTGTGGCCCTTGGGACACACTCCAACAGGTCCAGGACTTACCAGGTGACAATGTACTGCATGTGCTCGTTCCTCAGGCTCACCCTCGTCTGGCCTCCGATGGGCCCCCCTGGGACTGTGCTTCCTGCAGGTACAACAGTGCACCAGTTAAATCTGCAGCGTGCACCATGTAGAGCTGCCCTTGCTCTGAGGAACAGGAGGAACCTGCTCCCCTGCCTCGGGCAATGGTGTTCCCAAGTCACCAGCACAGCCAGAGCTGTGGGGCTGGTGGCCCTGCAGCATGTGGCTGGTTGTGTTCGAGGCATGGAACACCACCTGCACCTCTGCCACTCCCCAGCTGGCTGCCCATCACCTTCCAAACAGACCCAGCAGAGCACACAAAGAAGAGAAAGATGCCATACCTTGTTGGTCTTGATCACCAGAGAATCCCATCAAGGTCGGGGTTGGAGGGGACCTCTGGAGATCATCTCATCCAACCCCCCTGCTCCAGCAGCTCACCCACAGCAGGGTGCCCAGGATGGCATCCAGGTGGGTTTGGAATCTCTCCAGAGAAGGAGACTCCACAACCTTTCTGGGCAGCTGCTCCAGGCTTGTGCACTCTCACATCAAAGAATTCTTGCCTCCCATTCAGATGGAACCTCCTGGGTTCCAGTTTGTGCCTGTTGCCCCTTGTTCTGTCACTGGCCACCACTGACAAGGGCATGGCTCAACCCTCTTGCCCCTTGCCCTTCAGCTCTTGATCAGCATCCATCAGATCCCCTCTTCAGTCTTCCCCAGGCTAAACGGCCCCAGGGCTCTCAGCCTCTCCTCATCACAGATGCTCCCATCCCCTCAGCATCTTTGTAGTCTCTGCCAGACTCTCTCCAGTAGTTCCTTGATTCTCTTGGACTGGGGAGCCCAAAACTGGCCCAAATACTCCAGATGTCGTGGAGTAAAGGGGGAGGAGAACCTCCCTTAACCTTCTGGCCACACTCTCCTTAATGCACTCCAGGATCTTAAAGGCCTTTCCCAACCTAAATGCTTCTACAATTCTAGCTTTCCGAGTGCCATGGGGAGATAACTAACTGAAGGACAGGAGGGAGGGCAGTGTCAGCTGGATGTGGGGCTGGGTTCTTCTGGGACTTACTGAAATCTGCGTCGATGAAGACGGGCTCGGCGCCGGTCACCCTCGCCATGGCCTCCAGGTCCCGGTAGTGCCAGCGGTTCTTCTCAATGTTGTTTTCAGGCACAAAAGGTTTCCGTGTTTCTGATAACCTCACCACCCCCGTGAGATCAATTTCATCCTCAATCTGAAGTGCAGAGAAAAGAAAAAGGCATCTTTCAAGGTTCATTTCATAACAGCTCCTGGTAGAAAAACAGGATGCTGGCAGGGTCTGAGTATAAATCAAGTGGTTGTGCCCTGCAGCGGGGCAGTGCTGTGACACAGCAGGGAGAAACACAGATGAAGGACAGCTCCTTGTTTGTTACAAACAGCATTTACTTAACAAAAAGGCAGGAAGAGGTTTGCCCTCTTTGAAAGGTGGAATGACTATGATGCTGAACGTGGTCACTGCCTTTCTGAGATGGTCAGTGGTGCCTCTGGGTAATCCCAGGGCAGAGAGTGATCCCAAACGTTCCCTGTGTCCCCCTTACCTGTCCCTTCAGCCTCGTCTCTGGCTTCAATTTCTTTTTGGGCACAAATCCTCGGTTGACAAGAATCGTGACCCTGGAGTTACATAAAGAAGTATGGCTTGTGAGTGACAGGGAATTTATTCTGCTGCTGCCAAACTAAGTACTGAAGAAAGAAGCAACCCAGGTGTTTGGTGCCACTTATCTCCTAATAGGGGAATGTCAATACCATTTCAGACCAAGCCTCAGTGATACAAGACTGCCTACCATGATTCATTCAGCTTTTCAAAACAGGAGCATGTTGCTCACATGAGCCCTGACCTTCTCTGACTTACCCCAGCTCTGTGCAGTAGAAAGGAGTGACCACGTTTGCTCCATTCTCTGGGTGGGAAGTCAGCCTCCCAGCCTCTCTGGCCTCTCGCTCAGGGTCCACGAGTGACCGTGGCAGGATATAGAGCTCCTTGGAGTGGTCAAAATGCCCTCGGACCTTCACAGGTCTGTACTCCAGCTCCCTCAGTTCCACGGGGCTGCACGGAACAAGGTGAAAACGAAATCATGGATGCAACAGGCAAATCAAATCAAACTAGGGGATGTTATTGTGGGATTCTCTTTTTCCCTAATGGTTCACTCTAGAGCCAGTGGGCAAACAGAACAAGACAAACACCTCATCCAATGAGCATCTGGCTTAATATTTTATTACTTTCATAATGAATCAAATTGAGATGATTCTAAGTGTTCCCTAGTTCCAGTTCTCCCCTAGGATCTGCAATCCAGTGCTGCAAGTCCATGGCACACAGAGTTGACCAGGAGGTGGCTACACTGCTGATGTCGATACAGCTACAGCAGCTGCCTCCACCCTACAGAGTCATTCCCATCCCAGACCTTGAAATGGAACAACTGAACTGTTTTGATATTTGACACACTTGGAGCAGGGCCTGCTACTGATCCAAGACTCCTGTGGCAAGAATAATCCCATTGAATGCCACACACATCAGCTACCAAGTGCTCCTTCTGCAGGAGGATTGCATCTGGTATGAGCTACATACCACATTCTCCTGAAGAGAGACTTCTCCCTTCTACCTCCAGTTAGGGCATCCCATAGAGAAGCATTCACTTAATCTTTTAAAAAAAAATATTAACAGGATGTCTATATTTCTAAGTTTCTTGCACATCCTGGTCCCCATTGCATTCCTTCATTTTCATGCAGTTCATTGTAGCATAAGCTCATTAGTGCAGGATATATCTATCTATATCTATATCTATATCTATATTTATGTCTATATCTGTATCACATCCACAGCACAGTTTATTATCTACAGAGCACTGACAGTATCTCATTTTCCTTACTCTAATGTCAGAGGGATGGGCTCTGATTTAATCCTTGATGCCAGTTGTGCAATCAAATCTAATTTCCACTTTCGTCGCTGAACCTGAAAGTACACAAACAGAAAAGGAATTTCTTCTGGTAGAACAGAGCAATATAACAGCCCCAGCAAGGCTTCAAATCTGTGTCCTAAGTTTGTCCTCACAGCTAGCCAAAAACATGGTAACTGGAGATACAGAAATCCAGACTACTGACTTCAATTTCAGGAAATATTTATACTGAAATACAAGTGTAGACATAAATAAATAAATAAACGAATCTTTAAAGACTTACAAATGGACACCTGAAAAACATAAAGGTAAAATAACAACAAATCTTTACCCTGTATGTGATTTGAATTAACCAGCCAGAGACAGAAAAACCTCACAGCCCTCAAGTGCTCACCTCTTGAAAAACTGAAATACTTATTTGTACCTGCCAAGTGCCGAGACAGAACGTGGTCACAGGGACCAGGAAAAGGCCCCATTTGAGTAAGATGTCCTCTCCAGAGGTGTCAGCAGCTGTTGTAGAACTTCGTGGTCTGCAGAACCTCAAACAAACATCTAGAGAAAAACAGAACGAGCAACAGAATTTGTAGCAGAGAGATGCCAAATTCCTGCAGGAAATGTCATCTCCTGGTAAAAGGCTGAAACAGCAAATCTTTTCTTACCTTTAGTCTGCTGGAGCACACCAGAACCTGCTTTAGTTAAGGGATACCCAAAAAATGTTCTTCTGGTGAAGCAATGCACAACCTGCATGAAATAAAAAAGACCCTTTGTAGTGTCTCTGCTTTATAAAATTTGTATCTAGATGGTATCAATTGCCTCAACGATTGTATGAAATTTTCTTTACTGGTGGATTTAAGTCTCACCTGAGCAACTACCTGTGAAACACTATGGGTTAGGTTATAATTTTTAAAATAAGTTAAATCAAATTCCAGTTACATAGCACAGCAAATTATCTTTCCCCTTCCATCCACGCTATCAGCAAGCCGAGTTTGTTCTTGAAATAAAATAAAGCCAGCCGACCGCCTGCGCTCCCCACTCCCTCCCTCCCCGCCACGCCGGTGCGGCCCCAGAGCACATTTTCAGCCTTTTTTCCCCCGATCCCACCCGCTTTTAGCACCGCTTTGCCCCGCGCAGCGAGGCCGGTCCCCACACC
>NW_008631484.1:7660-9273 GCF_000691845.1 Merops nubicus | reverse complement strand
GGAACCAGGACATCACACTAACAGCTACTAACAATCAAGTACTCCTCCTAAAATCAACAATGATCAACAATAAAAGCTGTCCAAAGTGTTGGGCTCAAAGGGTTGTGGATCAGCAGCACCAGGTCCAGCTGGAAGCCTGTCATCAAAGGCACACCCCAGGTGTCAACATGAGAGCAATACTGTTCAGCATCTTCTTTAATAACTTGCAAGGTGTCACAGAGTGGGCCCTCAGCAAGTTCACAGATAATGCAAGACTAACAGAAGTACTTCACACACCAGAAGCTTATGTTGCCATTCTAGAGGAACCTTGACAGGCTAGAGAAAGGAGCAAAAAGAAACCTCATGAAGTTCAACAAAGGACAAGTGCAAAATCCTGCACCTGTGGAGGAATAATCCCAGGCAGCAGTACAGTTTAAGACCTGACTAGCTAGAACGCAGCTTTGCAGAGACAGACATGAGGGTCCTGGCAGACAAAATGGCTATGAGCCAGCAATGTGCCCTCACAGCAAAAAAGGCATACAGCAACTTGGCAGTGTCACCAGGAGGTCAAGAGAGGTGGTCCTTTCCCTCTGTTTGGTACCAACGAGGAATATCTGGAGTGCTGGGTCCAGTTCTGAGCTCCCCAGTACAGGGGGGACACAGACACACTTTCCGGGTCACAGAGAACCTGATGCTTGCTCCCTTATGATGACTAAGTACATGGGGATATTTAAAGAGTCAGTTAGAGGTGTCCTAACAGAACCTTTGGCCTCTGTACTATGATTTCTGGAAAGAGGAAATAAGACTTTTTTATCTGTGATGGTGCTGCTCAGAAATAGCATTGGCCCATTATATGAAGCTATCATAGCACACCTTACTGCTAAATTGATAAAGTCTTACTTAACAACTTAAGGAAAGTACAGTTGAAGTTCCTGCATATTTAAGATGCATTTATAATGAAAATGTTGCCTTAAAGCTAGAGCAAAAGGTTTAAGCTAATGCCTCAGACAATCAAATTTCTGAAACAGAAGAAATGCACAAAAAGCACTCTTACCAGTGTCAGCCTCTCTGAATTAACATTTCCAGTCTCCAGTTGAGTATACTATATTCTGAAAACTTGCATGAACTTTATTTTCCCTGCTAGACAGGAGGCATTCCTATGCTTTCACATCAGCTAAACCAAACCGCAAAACTGTAATTCCCCTAGAAAATTTTTACAACATATTTGTCAGACAATATGTATGTTCTGCACTCCTGAAATGGAAGGCTAGTGTTAAAAATCGTAATAAAGAATTTAGAGAAAATAAAGAATGGGACCAAAAAGCATTTTTAGCTTAAACTACTCTTTTCCTTATACTCAGGAAAAGAAGTCAAACAAACAAAGCTCAGCTCCATTTTACTTATGCACAAGTAAGGTACATCTCAGAATTTTCTCCTAGCAAGTGCTCATGGAATACCAGCAATTCATTGCTGCATTGCACATATTATATGTTTCATAAACTCAGGTTACTATTTAGCCACTAAAAACACGACAATCCAGTTTGGATCTTTAAAGCTTTTCCTGTAGCTGGTTTCTGAAGGCTTTGGTACAGTGAAAAAAGGGTGCCAAAAAAAAAAGAAAAAAAAAAAAAAGG
>NW_008631484.1:0-7645 GCF_000691845.1 Merops nubicus | reverse complement strand
ATCCGTGCCTCCCCCAGTCGATTGCCCCAGCCACTAGACAAATGACAGATGCTCTCTATTAACCCCCCTCGCTTCCCAAAGGGGAAGAGAGAGAGAATAAGGGAGAGAGACTTATGGATTGGAAAAGAAAACTAAAACAGCTTTAATGAAAATAATAACAATAAAATTAAATATATTCAAATATATACAAAACCAGTATCAAAACAAACACCCCTGATGGCAATTATGTCACCATCACCACTGATGCTGAGGAGCAGGCACCAGGGAATCCCAGCCTGGACTCAGTGGCAGATGGAAACCAGGTTGAGGAGCTGGATTCTGAAACTGGATTCAGGAACACCCGGATTGGGATCAAAGGCAGAACAGAGAGTCCTCCTCGGATTCTGGCCATTGAAGAAGAGAGCTTGACTTTCCTGATCCCTCCACTTTCTACTGAATATGATGCATATGGGATAGAATACATCACTGGTCAGTTCACCTGTCCTGTCTGCTCCTCCCTGCAGGTTCAACCTCTTATTTTGTGCACTCCCAACATGGCACAAAAGATTTAGCCGTGACCTTGGTCTCTACAGGAGCAAGTGTAAGCAAGAGCTTTCCTGCATACCAGTTCTTGGCAGTAACTGTAAATATGGACTGTTATCACTGCTAGAAACAGACACTGTTCACAAAAATATGTCAATAACTTCAAAAGTGCAGTTAGAAGAGACTTAGCTGAAAAGTAAAATCACTGAACAGAGCTGGTTCTGTTCTAGCTCAAACCAGGACAGACTGGCACTCTCTGCTTTTGGCGTGAATGTGCTACTGCACGCTGTAATAGCCTATCAAATTTACCAGAGCTTTACGTGGGTTTACCCTCAACTAGTGCTTAAAGCTGAAGTCAAGTACAATAAAAGGGTTTCTAACTTGATGTAGCATGCTTTTTTCTTGAATATGAGCTAGAGTGAAATCTTGGAATAAAGAAATTGGCTTGTAAAGCATAAGCAGACTGGAAAGCTCTGCATAAAGCCAGCTTCCCCCGTGCCCCATCCATGCACAGCAAATTCCTTTTTACTGGTCACAGACCGAGCCTGAACTTCCAGCAACCCTCCGATTTGTCACAAACTCCAGGCAGTTCCTTTCCAACCTTGCAAAAGACTTCTCTAATCACCTTTAAAACTTGAACCCACAGACATATAGCCTGCCTGCTTCTTAAAAGCCCAACCTACCACCTATTTTAAGTCTTCCTAGCAGCTAAGTCACAGTTTCTACCCCCCAACCCAGCACTGTCAAAGCCTTTCCCCAGACATATCTGGGGATCTGCTTGCCGGGAAGGAGAAGTCCTCCCTTCTTCCCCAGCCCTTATTTCAGCATCTGGAGGAAGGCAGCCCTCTTCCACACTGTTCCAGCTATGCCCCTTTCAGCAGAAGAGGATACAGAGCAGGTAATAAACCACAAACAAGACCATCCATTACACATTCAGGCTTTCAGTGATTACATAGATAACATTTAACTAAGCAATTCTGCTTGCCTGAAAATTGTCTTCCTATTATAGTTCACTTGAAACTGAACTGAATTGAGAAGAGAAATTATCATCTTATTCCAGGTCCTGGCTGACATGTCAAAAAAACAACTCAAAAAGAATTAAACCCTTCAAGAAAAAAAAAAAAAAAAAAAGAAAAAATAATAATTAAAATATAATCAAACAAACCAACGAAACCCCAGCCCACTCACTAACACAACTGGAAAACTTAAGGCAAACCTACCTACAGTGTCAACAGAAAAGACCTACAGAATCTATATGCAGAAAAATGCTTCTGGCCTCTAAGACAGAGTCCAGTCAATGGCCAGAACGCAAGCACAAGGCTGAGTGAGTGCATATATGCCCACAGGAGTGTAGTTCTCCTAAACACGTGGGTACATTTGCAACTAGCATCATACACCAATACAGCTCATCATAATCACAAAATACCTCTAATTCTTAGAGCTGTCGTCAGGTGTCTTGTTAGAGGAATTCATGGCTCACAGTAAATGTTTTCCAAAATATCTCACCATATTTCTTGTTTCAGACTCTAAAAGTCTCTCTCCAACTGTTAGTCGGAATATCCTTATTTTTCTATTTGTGTAATGAAGAAAAAGAATGATAGCATGCAATTATCAACCTGCTTCAAATGTAGCACTGAGTATACTACATAGGATAATTAATGTTCTGACTGGGCACTTCCCAAAAGACATAGCAAGTCTGGTGGATAGCTGCCCCCACTACAACAGTGCCTCACAGAAGTCACTGCTAAGAAAAAGGAAACCTGAAGATATAAACAAGGAAGAAAGTAATAAATGCCCTTCCCTTTGAATGTCCCAGATGGCCTTTTGACAATAATGCCTCTAAAACTACTTTCTATTGATTCAACAATTAAAGAAAGATAATAAATTGAAAGCCACTTATAGGCAAGATTCCCAGCTGGAATTCTGGCTGTTTGCACTAAGGTCAATGATGTCTGTGAGAATGTAAATTTTGTCTTCAACACTGTATCAGCCATAGCATCAAGTGCCAGGTTTCAGTTCACAACTTTAGGCAATCAGTAGCCTCGCTTAATTACAACTACAAGACTGTGAAAGAACTCTGGAATAAATGAATCTAACAACACCACTCCAAAAGCAAAGTGGAATTGCCTGCCCCAGGACACAGGTTTATCTGTGCAAAACCAGAGGTTTCTAATTGTAAAAGGCTCCAGCATCTCCTGATCTACCTAGAAATCATTGGAACTCTCTCATAGGCACTAACTCAACCTTTCAACACAAGCACAGAGCAAAACAACAAGTCTCCTTATCAATAAGACAAAAGGCAGTGCACAGACCTCTTCCCTAAGGAAAGAAAGGCAATAATAAACCAGAGACAGATGTCAGTCACCTGGCAGACAAATCTCCAACTACTATAGCAATATATTTGCACAATACAATAAACAGTTCAACCAGCAACACAGTGAGTTTTAACACTAAGCACAGCTCAAACTCTTCAAGTCACAAATGGGTGCTGACTGAACAGTTAACCTATTGGAAAACAGCATAAATAGAAGAAATAACAAATCAGGTTCTGAGTACCTCTTAATCTAACTACTGTTTCTAGCTATATTCACTACAAATCACTTCATACACACAGGACAAATTCAGGTTACCAACATTTGTGTCAATAAGAAGCAATACAAATCTAAGGACATGGATTGATAAAAGACAGCTTTTTTTTTGTTGGCTTGGTTTTGCTTTGTGTATGTTTTTTTTAATGTAGACAAGGGACTGACTGGCTTGTCATGACAAAACCAAATTCACATGTATGGCTTGTTGTGACTTGATAATTCCCAAATAAAAGAAAAAATAAAATAAAATTTGATGCATACTTAACTAGTAGGTAGCCAGTATTTGATGGCACAATCTTGGCATAGTTCAAGAGCTTCTCCTGTCCATTTCTTGCTTCTGTTCACTGCCAAGGACCTAATTTTGTGGTGTATAGATTTTTTCAGGGTATTTTTTTTTTTTTAAATTGTATTCATTTAGGTCCATGTTTTAATTATTACAGAGGCAAGAGTTCCAGTATTTCAGTTCTTGTTCGTTTGCAATAGAGAGTATCCATTTTTTTTTTTCTGCCTGGTTGATTAGATTCATAAACATACTGTATGGGGAGCCAAACTCTCACAGGACTAGTCTAATTAAGAAGTCAAATTGCTATGCTGATTACAAACACTCTCCATGAAATTTTAAATCAATAGTTCTCAGAGTAATCTCAAATCTTTTGCATGGTTTCAGGAAACAATTATGCTTCTTGGTTTTACCAGAGTATTACAATTTTCATGTCATATAAAGACTTACATAGGCTTTTTCCTTTTTAAAAAATTTGCTTTCCTAAAGCACAAATGCTATCACTTCACCTACATATTTGCTATTACACAAATTACAAAAAAAAAAAAAAAAATCATTCCAATGCTGTGAAATGTTCTCAGAGTTTTGTGATGTGGATTCTGACTTGATAGTTCAGAATAAAAATACTGATGTTATATTCAGGGAAATCATAATGATCAATCAAAATGGGTAAGAGCAACCTGCTGAGGGAGCTCATTGCTTACCTTGCTAACCTGCTGAGGGTAGGTTAAAGGCTTAAGAGAAAGGGCTAATTCAGAAAATTCTGCTTTCTCATAGTAAACTTCGTGTAGTTTCTTCATGATCCCAAGTTTCTTTAGCCCTAACTTTCAGGCTTGTACAAAGCACACAAGCTAGGGAGACCTCAGCTGTTTTTCAAGCAGTGAAAATATTTCCCAGAATAGACAGAATTATGAAGAAGTTTTGCCATTTTAAAAAATTTAACTCTTCCACAGATGCTACTCTACCAGCAGTCAAACTCATTGTGAATATCCGATTAGCACAACGATTCATGGACAAATGATAGCTATTGTCACTTTCACAAGTTTTTGATAACAGTGGTGTGTTTGCAAAGAGAAAGTTCTCCTCACACAGGATACCGCTTCCAAAAGCTTTAGATTTCACAGCTACAACTTTAAACATAAGCACACCGAAATCCAGCACAAAACAATGGCATATACTCCCAGCCTGGCATCCCAAAGGTCTCTATTAGTAGCCATGATGTTTCACTACTGGACAGATAAAGATAGAACATGTACCTTTTGTTTCTAAGGGTTTCACTGGTAAATTAACGAATGAAGCTAAAACTTAGTTCTTTAGTCATCAGGACAGCAGAAAAGTTGCATGAAGTAAATTAATGAAGCAATCTATCTCAGAGAATGAAAAGCAATGAGATGACTACAGGAGGAGAGGATTACTCCTTTATGCACAAACGGTGTGTGTATAAGGACTCATGGTCTGTTACTCAGGACATTACAATGCCTAGAAATAATAGCCTGAACTTAGGACAAATATGAAAATGGGATGCCAAGGAAAACTTTCATATACTGATATTTATTAAGCTATTAAAAAAAATATTAAAGAGTATATAACTGAAACAGCTAGGATATTTAAGGCATAACAAGGCAAATAAATATACAAGTTACTTTTATGCCATAATCAGGAAAGTGTAAATTACAAATTAATAAATTTATTATACATCTTGAATGTCTATTACTCATTCCAACATTTTCTGTTGAAGCAAATCTTTGGGGGGCAAAAAAAAAAAAAAAACACACACAAAAATGGCATTTCCTTATTCCATGAAACAATAAAACTCTGTTTTACTAAGTATTCAAAAACTTATGAATTAGAATAACACACATGCACTGGGACAAGGCAGGTACATTTACTGTACCCAAACATTTACTACTCACGCAGAAAATCATCATTTGAAACATTCCAAGAACAGTACAGCATGTCATTTTGAAAAGAAAATTACATTATTTTTAATTCATAAAAACATAACTGAAAAGCTTCTAAATATAAAAAATAGAAGTTATACCTCTCCTTTCAAAACCCACAGGTCTGTGGACTCAACATGTATTGATACATATGCAGAAAAGATAGAGCTAGGATCCAAAATAAAGCAGTTTAGAATATGCTGCTGTGTAAACTTTAGTGCACATGTTAGACAAGACAGTATTAAAGCACTGGGGATCAGTAAGAAGGGAAATTAGCAAGTGAGGTAGGAGACAGCAATTTACAAGTATTTTATAACTACAGACATAGTTTTTGGTTCACCGAAAAGATAAAATAAACATTTCAGGTAAGTTAGAATAAAAACATTAAAAACTTCTGCTAAAAAAAAAAAAAAAAAAAAAAAAAAAAAAAAAAAAAAAAAAAACAAAAAAAACAAACAAAAAAAAAAAACTAAAAACAAAACAAAACAAAACAAAACAAACAAAAAAAAAAAACACACAAAACCAAGCTACCTCTTTTCTCAAGGTATTATTTGAACATTCACCTTAGCATGCTACGTTTCATGTTTGGCATGGTGTAAGACGAGGCCCTTTCTTTTTAAGAACAAGTAACTAAATAGCAAAAATTTGTGTTATTTCCAACTAAGAAGCACCAGGCTTCAGCATTTTCAACGTGAAACAACATCTTTTTTGCTTTGTTTTTTTCTTCCTTAGAAAAACGTAGGCAGTTTTCTGGTGGAATGAACAAAACACCAAAGACACAAAACATATGTCTGGTTTTAGCTGCATCAAATAAGAAACCTGTGTAAAAGTTACCCTTAGCCATTAATCTTGCAGAACTATTGATTTTTGGAGTTTTTTTCAATTTACTTTTTGTGTACAGTTCAGCATTGTCAATGGAGCTACTTAAAGAGAGAACTATCAAGCCTTAGAGCTATTTCTGCATATATTTTAGTCTTTTTGGTAGTTTTTTTTGTTGTTTGTTTGTTTTTGTTGTTGTTGTTGTTGTTGTTTGCTGCTTTTTTAGTAAATATTATTATACCTCCTAGTACAGCATTCTCAGCTGAGCACACCACTACTTTCCACTGAATTAATAGGGGTTCACTAGGAATATTTCTTTACCATCTCCTCCAAAATCCCATGCCAATACTTCCCATACCACAGTATGATTGTGGGAATATCTTATTTACAAATTTTGTATGTATCAAACATTAAAAAAGCAAAGGAGTTGTCATTATTTCCAGCAAGGAGAAATATTTCCAAAAATAGGTCATTTTTATGCCTACATGGCAAAAAATTATCATGTGCATCAATCAGATATTCCACTATAAGAGTAGCAGTAAATGATAACTATAATATGCAGAATTAGTTGCTCATCATTCTATTACAAGTTCAAGTGCAGCCTGTACAAGTTTCACTATTCACCATGCTTAAAATTCACACTTAAATTTTTTAACAAATTTTAAACAAATTTTCTGTACTCCATAACTATTTGTAAAGCTAGGATTTCAGTATTTCACAGCATTTTTGTAAATATAAGCCTATATTTACTGCAGTTCTGCTTACATATCAAAGATCAAAGTTTCTCGGCAAAATACCTTGCTTGAACGCTTTTGCCATTATTACCAATACTATGACTTTAAACTGAGGCTAAACAAAAAAAATCAACTTTAAAAAGCATCATGCTACAAAAAAATGTACTAATGCATCATAAAAATGTATATATATTGAAAGTAAGTAGTCAACAGCACAATAACAGCACCCTATTCTTGGTATTGAGCAATTTTTTTCCATTTTAAAGAGCTACAATGTAGTATACCTAATCTAGGAGACAGGTGGAGAAAAATCACCATTGATTCTTCCCTTTAACAATAAGTAATTGGACCCAGGAGCTGAATCATACAAATCAGCATTAAAATACCAGTCAATTATTATTAGCTGTAATAAAACATTCTGAATGGGCAATACTCTGAACAAATGCATGCAGAGTTAACTACAGCATGGAGGCCAACATATGTCTGAACACAAAGAGCCAGGGATTCCCCTGTTAATGGCAATTACTAATGCAATTGACTCTCACCTGAACATTTTATTCTGAACTATCAAGTCAGAATCCACATCACAAAACTCTGAGAATATTATCAAGTCTTGGAATGAATTTTTTTTATTTTTGTTTGTTTGTTTGTTTTTAATTTGTGTAATAGCAAATATGTGAGTGAAGTGATAGCAATTGTGCTTTAAGAAAGCAAAAGGCAAAATTTTTCCCTGAATGACAGGGACTGGAAGTGAGAACCACC
>NW_008631483.1:0-15313 GCF_000691845.1 Merops nubicus | reverse complement strand
GAATTTGGGGATTCCTCTGAATACCTCAACCTCAGGCAGAGAATTCCAGAGCTTTGGAAGTAGAAAAAAAGGTGACAGGAGAGGTAGGAAACTGAGCAAGACGTTCTTTAGGTGGCTGAGACTTGATGCACCTCAGATTCAAGAGCAACCCTCCTTAATACTTATCCTGCATTTACCAAATTCAATTAGGCTGCTTCAAATTAAAAATACATATTTATTTTAACCAGCCTGGATGCTTGGAATGATCTGAAAAGGGAGGATGGACTATTACAAATGAGACAATTAAGCAAAGTTGAGCAGGAATAATTGTGTCAATGACAGAACTGTGATGAAATGGTGCCTGGATGCAAAGGATGGGAGCTGGCAAGGACTCCAGTCACCAGGGATGGAAAGTGGTGGGGAGGAGTGGTGGGAAAGGAGTTAAAGAAGGAATTAAATAAAACATTAGCTCTGAAAAAAAATCCATTAAGATTGATTTAAGGAGGTCATGAAGGGGAAACAACCTCAACTGGACAAGCTGGAGCAGTAAGGGTAACACCCAAAGAGTGATGCTCAGTCTTGTTCAGCTCCTCCAGCTGCAGAATGACCCTTCTGGGAGAGTCTTGGTTCAACCCTGGTACCTCCTGGCCTGGCCAGATTCCCAGCCCCTGCCAGGTGGAATGAAGCTCCTGGGTGTAAAGCAGGGTTAGATCAGACCTCAAAGTCCTTCCCTTGGACAACGCTCGGATTGGAACCATGCACAGATGAAGAGGTGGGAAGGTGGTGGCTGCAGTTGGAAACAAGCCAAGGGGAGAAGAAACCCAGAAGACTTCAGACCAGCACCAGTGTGCTTTGGCAAAGATTTGGCGTTTTCAGGACCAGTAAAATGCCCAACAAACTCAGAAACAAAATGAGCAGCACATGGTTGCCCCTCTGGCAACATCTGCAACCAACCAAATATTCTTGCAAGAACATGGGCATACCCACAGAGGTGGACACGTTCCTCTTGCTGCACTTGGACCTCTCAAGTTCACAAGTTTTCCTGCTGGGAAGGAGGTCTTGTGGGGTGCAGAGCTTTGCAATGAGAGGAACCTAGATGGGGCAGCCCAGCTCAACTGGACCCCACAGAGAAGGGAAGAGCCTCTCTGGGCTTTGTTGCCCATGAAGGTGACTTTTAACTGGAATCTTCTCACTCCTCACTGCTCTGTGGAGCAATTTCTGTGAGTGCTTCAAGTACGTGGTTGACATTCACTTCTCCAACATGTTATATTTGTTTATTTGACTTCTTCAGCAGAGTTATATTTTGGTCACAACCAGCTCAAATTTCTCTGGGATTAGTTTTTCAAGGGGAAAAATAATTACTATGGAGAGGCCTGGGCTGTCATTGGAGGAGAATTACAGAGCTCTGAGTGAGGCATGAGGTGGATTAAAGGAGTATATGGGTCTTCCATACAGATTTGGATTTCATCCACATGATCAGCAGATATTTTCACCTTCCACAAGTCCCACTGTCACTGCTAGGTGCTAAAGTTACACTTTCCACTGTCCCAGATTTTCTCTTTATGATGTATCAGGAAAATCAAAGCCTCAGGATGCCTGGCTTCTAGTTCTGCATTGCTCACAAACTGCACAACCCGCCACATCTCAATTCATCCAAAGTTCAAACTAGAATGGAGGATCTCCACCAAGCAGTAGATGAGCATTGTGGACCAATTTCTGTGGTCCTGACTCTTTGAAAGAGCATCCTACTTCCCAAACATGGGAGAAGCAATGAGAGGGCAGTTTCTTCACTCCTGAGAGCCCACGTTGGGTTCTCAGGGAGTTTGCTCAGCACTGCTCTCCTCCTTTTGTCCTGGGACAGAGCTGGACTTGGCAGTGGTAGGTTATGGTCCAGCCTGGTGCACAGTCCAGCTGGAGGCCTGCAGCTCGTGGTGTTCCCCAGGGGTCAGTACTGGGTCCAGTCTTGTTCAATGTATTCATCATTGAGCTGGATGAAAGGATGGAATGTACCTCAGAAGGTTTGGTGATGGTACAGAGCTGGGAGGGTTGGCTGACACACCAGAGTTGTGCCTCCATTCAGTGAGACCTGGACAGGCTGGAGAGTTGGGCAGAGAGGAACCTCATGAAGTTCCACAAGGGCAAGTGTAGAGTCCTGCACCTAGGGAGGAACAATCCCATGCACCAGTTCAGGGGAGGGGTTGACTTGCTGGAAAGCAGCTCCATGGAGAAGGACCTGGGAGTGCTGGAGGAGGACAAGCTGACCACGAGCCAGTGACGTGCCCTCAATGCCAAGAAAGCCAATGGTCTCCTGGGGTGCACTACGTGTGGCCACCAGGTCAAGGGAGGTTCTCCACCCCTTCTACTCCACCCTAGTGGGGCCACATCTGGAGAATTAGCTCCAGTTCTGGGCTCCCCAGTTGAAAAAAGACAGGGAACTCCTGGAGAGATTGCAATGGAGGCTACAAAGCTGCTGAGGGGACTGGAGCATCTCTGTGCTGATAGAAGGCTGAGAGCCCTGGGGCTGTTTAGCCTGGAGAAGACAGGACTGAGAGAGGATCTGATCAATGCTTATCAATATCTAAAGGGTGGGGGTCCACAAGTTGTGGTCCAGTCTTTTCAGTAGTGCCCAGTGATAGGACAAGAGGTAACAGGCACAAAGTAGAACACGAGAGGTTCCACCTGAACATCAGAAAAACCTCTTTGGTGTGAGGGTGGCAGAGCCTGGAGCAGCTGCCCAGAGAGGTTGTGGAGTCTCCTTCTCTGGAGAGATTCCAAACCCACCTGGACACCATTCTGTGCAGCTTGCTCTAGGTGACCCTGCTTTGGCAGAGGGGTTGGACTAGGTCATCTCCAGAGGTCCCTTCCAACCCCCACCATTCTGTGATCTTAAAGGTCTTTTCCAACCTACAGAATTCTGATTTTATGGTTCCATATTCATTCCACCACTTTTGCTTCCTTCCTGGGTTCTTCCTTTCCATTTTTCTCACCCCTTTAACTAGGTGATACCAGTTTTGCAAATCATCTTACAGAAGCTCTTTTTCATCTTTCTGTACTTACTGCCACGAGTGGTTTGGGCTTGGATTTTTTTTATCCTTTGGATCAGGGACTCTGGGAGTAGATTCTGTTCCCTCCAGTTGTGTTACAGATGAAGGGGCATTGAAATTCTCCTATTTCTCTTGACAGAAGGGCTCTTTGAAGACCTGTTAAGCATGGCTCTGAGATCAGAGATCAGCTTGATCATTGAATATTGACACTGCTGAGCTTTCTTGCAGAGCTCTCTGTAAAACCCAGTTTAGCTCTCTACAACAGAAATATATAGATAAATATATAGAAGTACTATATAAATGCAAAGTGGTATTGTTAAGGGGAGAAGAGAATTGCCAAATAAATCTAAATAACATGCTGTTAACTGCCAAAGAGCAAGCACACTTTCTGCTAACAGGGTTTTCTGATTCTAGAGGAAGAATAACAAGGCTGGAGGCTGAACTTGCAGCAGCAAATGTGTAAATGGGTGGGTTTGTTCTCCTCCTTTGGTCCTCTGAACTCTCTGCACTTTGCTGCACTCCTGTTCTACAAAGTGGCCAAGCACTTGCACCCTACAGCAAGCTCTGAAAGCAATTTCCCATGGCCAGCAGAGCTGAAGGAGGGAGTGAAGGGGAACACATTGACTCTTCTACACAAGACAACACAACAAGGTATGGAAAGACCTGTGAGACAAGGAGGCATCATGAACCAAGAATGCAGCTGCAGGCCTGTACCTCCTAGAGTGTTTTTCCCACCTTTTAACTGTTTTTTAGATACCTTTTTGGACCAAATATATCACCGTGAAGGAATTCTACTCTGAGCAACAAAAATCTGGTTGCTTAAAAGGCTTTCTGCCCACCCTTCATGCCAACAGAAGGTAGAGGTCCTCTATGCTCCTCTGTCTTCATCAACTGTGGTTGACTGTGGTCAAGCAGTTGGGTGACTGTTTTCTTCTGGCTTAACCATGGATTTCCATTGCAACCTCCTATTTTGATGTAAAACTTCCTCTCTTCAAACCCTGACGTTCTGTTGATTGAAAGGTAAAAGACACTTTTATAGTAATTTTATTTTACTTTGCCTTTTATTTTACTTACATAGAGTATTCAAAAAGGAAAATGAAACAGCACTGCAGTGAACCAATGTGTGTTTACAGATGTGAGGCAGATCAAAGTACCATCAATCACTTTGCCTCGTGAGCAACAGAAGGTAGAGAGATAGTCCATGAACAAGAGCAGCAGCTGAATCACTGCTCAAGATAATTTATGGATGCTCTGTGTGATTAAATTGTCACATGTCCAGTGCCATGTAAGAGTACTACAAAGAAACAACAATGGGATGGTGTTATCAAGATGTCCATCTCAGCTCCAGAGATGATCCAAAGCAAGTGGTCAATGTTCTACCTCAGCCTAACAACTCTTCTCAGGCTATTCCAGCCTACTCAACATCTCTTCCCCATGTTTCAACATCTTCTAATTACTTCAAGCACGGATCTCCCATCTTTATGTCCTGATAGTTGAAGAGCAAGAGCAGGAAGCCAAATGTCATGTCACATTCTTTGTTACAGGGTGGAACCCAAAGGGATGTGCAGCAGTCAGTCTGTATATGAGAAAGAAATGTTCTATAGCAGATATTAGATATTGTGATGTGTCTCTCCCTTGGCTTTCATGTCCTCACAGGTATTTCTCAGTGCTTTTCATCATCTCCTCAGAGAGACCTCTGAAGAGCTGTGTCCCAAAAGGACCTGTTTGTTCCTGGTGACTACAAAAAGCATTTTCATTAATAGCTCAGGAGTGTCTCTTGTGTCTGTATAACACCAGGCAAGAGAAATCCCATCTTGGGAGACCCTCTGATGAAAGAGAAATTCTTGAAGCAACTACACAAGGATGGCAGGGCCACAAGCTGGTGAAAATCCCTCACCAGCTGGAGGATAAGGAGAATCCTTCACAAGAGCCATGAGAGGGACAGAAGAAAACAGCCATGGAAATCTAAAGAGGAGAAGAAGAGTCCGTGACAAATGAAGAGGAAGGTGCAAAGTCTGAGCTTTGGCTTGGGAAAGGTCACTGGAGACTTCCAAAAAAGTCATTTCAGTGCTTGTTGGAGACACTGGACTGCAGAATCTTGGGTGGGATTGGCACAGAGGAGCTCCATCCTTGAAAGCAAACGTTCAGGAAGGTTGGAGGTGGATGGGAACAAATGAAGCACCTTTGCCTTTTGTAAAAACAAATAAAATAAAGCCTTCCAACCTGTTATCATAAATATATATCTGAAATAAGTAAATAAAACATTAAAAACGTGCTTAGGCACAGCCATTATCTTTCTGCCACTGAGACCACAGAAGTGTTCCAGATTCTGGAATAACTGCTGAATTTGGGCAAAAGGACAAGGCAGAAATTCCCCCACAAACATAAGCTGGATTTTTCAGATATTGTCAACATCCTTTTGTTCAAATGGTCCCTAACTTGGCTGTCATTAGCTATATTTAAAGTCATTTAGGGAACAGTCTTGAATGATGTTCTTGCCATTGAAGGCCCTGATCAGGAGCAAAGAGATGTGAATCCACTTCTTGACTGGGGCACCAAGTCCTGTTGAATTGGCTTAAGATATCAAAACCACTTTGCCTCAGTTTCCAGTTGCCAAATAGGTGCAAATTTCTGTCTTTTTTCCTGCCCATTCAGACTGGAAAATGCTCTGGGTTACTTCAGTACATCAAACAGTAGAATCCTCATCTCATCTGGGGTCCTGGAAGCCCCAGGTTATAAATAACCATCATAACCAATTTCCTACAGTCTTACTAAAAAGTTTTTTCTCCTTCTGCCTATCTCCATCTACATATGTATGAATATTAATCCTGACAAAAGAAAGGGGGGGGGGGAAACAAAAGGCAGAGAGAGGGGTAATAAAAATTCAGTACATCAGGTTGAATTTTCTTGATTTACAATAGGCAATTATCATTCTCCACGCATGGCTGGTCTCCTGTTGGGAGACAGCAGAGCAGGTGGAGCTCTGCCTGTCCAATATCCTTCCTCCCAACAATCTCCTCCACCTGCAAACTCCCCATGCACCTGCAGGAGATAGGCACTGGCAAGACCAGACAGAAGGATGGGTGAGAAAGAGAGATGGAGATAGCTGAAGAGAGGCAGCTGGGAGAAGTTGGGTTTGCCCACACTTGGGGAAACTCAAAACCTTCCTTAGCATCCACGTTCATACTTATTTTGCCATGGCAATGGCTCTAGCTTTTAATTGTGGGGGTAAAAAGAGGAAAAAAAGCAAGCTGGAAAATTAAAGGTCATAAAAAAATGTGGAATGATAACTGGAATTATTCAGGTAATGGATTGAAACTATTACAAGCCCCATGATCTAAATCTGAATGGTGCAGGGGGGGAGAGAGGGGAGTAAACTAATAGAACTTGGAATTGATTTTCAAAAAGAATACTAAAAATTATGACCAGTAAAATTTACAAGGGCTGTAGATCACCCTCGCTGCTGCCTCGTTTGCAACAGAAAGATCCAATTCCAAAATGAATGGGTCTGTGTTAAAACTAACTCTTGCTGAGGGTGGCAAGTTGTTAATTAAATGATGCTTCCGTGCTGTTCGTTTGGGAAGTCTCTGGAAAGAGAACGTGAAGCTCTCAGCTTCTGAAAGGAAGAGATGAACAAGGATGGAGGTTTAAGGACTCCATGGGAAGAAAAAAAAGCAAAGAATCCTTCAGGGATATGCTCCCCAGGAGAGGATTTTCTCCCACAGCCTCACCACGGGAGGTTCTAGGGGTGGTGTTCACAACCCAGAACTGCACGGTCCTCTCACAAACCAAGTTGCATCAGCAGAAGAGTGGCTTTGTGAGTGTTCCACAGAGGCTTCTGAGTTCCCGTGGACCACAAAGACTTGGTCTGAGTCAACCGTGGGGTGCAGTATTCACCCTAAATTCCACAGGGAGAATCATTGAAGAGTTAGGATTGGAAAAGACCTTTAAAAGCCACCTAGTCCAACCCCTCTGCAGGGAGGGGGGATGTCTTCAGCTACATGTTGCTCAGAGCCCCATCCAGCCTGATATAGAATGTTTCCAGGGATGGGGCATCAACCACCCCTCTGGGAACTTGGGCCAGGGGCTCATCACCCTCATCCTAAAAAATGTCTTGCTTTTATGTAGTCTAAATCTCCTTTCTTCCAGTTTAAAGCCATCACCCCTTGTCCTGTCACAACAAACCCTGCTAAAACAATTCCCATCATTCTTCAAGGTCTCCTTTAAGTACTGAAAGGCCACAATAAATGTCCCTGAAGCCTTCTCTTCTCTAAAACAACCCAACTCCCTCAGCCTGGCCTCACAGCAGAAGGATTCCAGTCTTCACATCGTTTTTGTGGCCTCCTCTGGACCTGCTCCAACATCTTTCTTGTGCTGAGGACTCCAGAGCTGGACACAGCACTGCAGATGGGATCTCATGAGAGCAGAGTAGATCTGGAGAACCTCTTCCCTCAGCCTGCTGCCCACTGCTTTTGATGCAGTCCAGGAGACAATTGGCTTTCTGGGCTGTGAGTGGACCTTGACAGCTCCTGTCCAGCTTTTTACCCAGCAGGAACCCTTGTCCTTCTCAGCAAGACTGCATTACATAGACATATGTGATGCTACACATCTGTGTAATGCCTTGACTGGAAGAAGACCTAGGTGTCCTGCTGCTCAAAGCACCTTCATGCCAGTTAATTGCATTGTGCCTTGGATGATTCCTTCTGTGCTCTCCACTGGGCATCTCCCCAACATCTTGAACCATCCACTCTCACAGAGGGGATGCAGAAGACAGAGACAAGTCAGGCATCAAACCCATTGCAAAGAGGACTTGAGCCTGTCTCCAGAGTGTTACCTTAGTGTTCAGAGTCTCTTCACAGCATTTTGGGACACTCAGCCCCGGCCACTGTAAACCATTTTCCTCTATCCTTAGAAAGGAGCTTTTATGGCCAAAACAACCTGACCTCTTACAAGAATCATTTACAGGGGTGGCTATAACCTTTGTTTCCACACTCATAGGTCTGTGATCCAAAGGATTCCATCCTATCTGGATAAAAATCAGAACAGGAGGTGCCAAAACCACCTCTGCCATAAAGAACCTTCCTCATGAGGTCAACGAAGCCACCACTGTGTCTTCCTGAAGAGATAATGACCCAAAGAACGTTTTGGCTCCCTGTCAGCAGTTGAAATCCAGCTCTGTGCACGTAGCAAGGAGAAGCCTTCCAGATATCCCTCCTCCCATTCAAGCTCCCAAACTGGGACCCAGTAGCTGGTCCTATCAGGGGATCCTACAACTGTCACCCACTGAAAGATTTCTTTGAGTTCTCAGGGTTGTTTTTTTTTTTGTTTATTTTAGTTGGGTTTTTTTCCTGTTTTCTTTATGCAGTTCTGCTCCTTGGGTCTGACAGGGCTGCCAAATTTTTCATTTACATGCTGATCTGGACAGCCCATCCCAACTCTGTTCCCTGCAGCATTCACAGGGAAGGGTGAAATATAGCTGCAGAGCTTCAGCTTACTCATGGAGCTGCTTGTTCCTCACCTGCAGGCAATATATTTGTCATGGTGGGGGTTTTATCTTTTTCATTTTACTACCTTTATTTATTTCATACAATGATGCAGATTTTTTAGTTATTTGGATTTCTTTATATTTTTTTGTGCAGGGGTGGCAGTTTTAGTGATGGCAGGAACTTTGCTAAGAATAAAAGAGAAGCTTCCAGCTGGGGCAACTGTCTCTCCATCTTCCAACCCATATTCTAGGTGATAAAACCTCTCTGATCAGTGCTCTCTTTGGCTTGAAATCTACTCAGATTTTACCATCAGACTTCCCAGTTTCCACCCCATGTGGTAAAGGAAAATAGAATTAGAGGCCACTGAAGTAAATAGGAGATACACAAGTCCACAGGGCCATGGAACTGAATGTGCTGAGCAAGTTCACCCATGTCATAGTGAGGCCACTCTTGCATATACAAAAGGCCAAGGAAATCAAAGGGTTTTCTGATGTCTGGAAAGAGGCACAAGTCACAACCAGCTTAAAGAAAGGCAAGGAGGAGGATGTAGGTAGCTTCAGGTCAGTTACCCCCAGTCCTTGGAAAGGCTGCAAAGAAAAATCCTCCTGGAAACTATGGAAACACAAAAGATAAAAGTGTCTGACAACAGCCAGAGGGAATTTATCAAGGGTAAGTCATGCATGACCAACATGATTGCCTTCTATCAAGATACAACTACCTCCAAGGAAACAGAGAGCAGTAGATGTCATTCCCTTTGACTTTAACAAGGCTTTCACCAGTCTCCCATAATACTCTTGGAGAGATAAGGACTAGAAAGTGGACTAAGAGGCAGGTAGAAAACTAACATGGGCTCCAAGGGTAGTGGTCAGATGGATGATGTCCCTGTGCTGGCCAGTTGGGTTCCTCTCCTCTAATTCAGTAGATCATACCCAGATTACCATGTCAAGCATGGAGCTTCCCAGTGTACATGCAGATTCAGGCTGGCTGTGAGGAAGAAGTTCTTCACCGTGAGAGTGGTGAGACCCTGGAATGGGTTGCCCAGGGTGGTGGTTGAGGCCCCATCCCTGGGGGTCTTTAAGGCCAGGCTGGATGAGGCTCTGGGCAGCCTGATCTAGTGGGAGGTGTCCCTGCTCATGGCAGAGGGGGTGGAACTGGGGGATCCTTGTGGTCCCTTCCAACCCTGACAGATTCTGATCTGTTTTGGCAGAGGACTTTGGAGCCCTGGTGGCTCAGTGGTTGGACTTGATGATCTTGGAGGTCCCTTCCAACCTAAATGATTCTATGATTCTATGTACACATTCACACAGTGAAGGTCACCAAGGGGATGGAGCACAAGACAGACATGGAGACACTGGGATAACTCATTGTCTTCAACCTGAGAACGAGAAGGTGAAGTGAATGTTGCTGCCTTCAACTACCTCACAGAAGCTCTAGCGTAGGTAGGGCCAGAGTATTTTCCAAGGTTCACAACAAAAGAATGTGCTGAAACAAGGAAAATTTGCTAGTGTATTATGAAAACAAAAAGTCACAGTGAGGGTCAAACACTGGGATGGATTCACAGCAATGTTGTGTTGTCTACACTTCAGGAGATTTCAAAGCTCAGTTGGCTAAGATCTGAACTGAAAGCTCAAAGATGGACTTGAACACAATGTTCTCCTAAGGTTTGCTCCAGAGCAGTGACCATCTTTTCATGCCATCAGGATTTTCAGTTTCCCAGACCTCTGCATCCCAAAAACTATCTCTGCTGCAAAATTTGATCCATCTAATAAAAAAAAACAATACCAAAACACAAACCCCAGATACCCAAACAAAACAATAAAACCAAACCCCAACAGAACTGTTCTTCCTGTGTCTGGGACAAAGTTCCAGTCCCACATGGGAGGTTGTGCACAGGGATCTGAGCTGCAAAATTCAAAGTCATGTTGGGTTGATGTTTGGACTTGATGATCTTAGAGGTTCTTTCCAACCTTAATTCTATGTTTCTATTGAAAGAACCACATTCAAAGACCATCCAGTGTCCAGAACACATTCGAGAGGGCTAAAACATTCTGGCTAGTGGCCAGAGAACATCAGAGTTTTTTTGTCCCAAATGTTTTCTCTTCCCTCTGAAAGAAAATAGGTGAGAAACTGGCTGTGGTTGAGATGTTCAAATACATGAATCTGTCCTACCCCAGGCATCACCTACCATCTAAGAAGGGAACAAGCCCTCTGCACTTCCTCCAGCTTCAAGAAGGAACCAACCAGCTTGAGTTTGAGTGGGGCCATGCAGATGTAGATGCCTGCAGACTGAGCATGCCCAAGCAAGCTGTCCTTCTGACTGCTGGAGGGACACAGCCATCTGTAAGGAGTGAGCCACTTGACCTTCTTTGTTAATCTGCTTCAGGATCAGATGAATCATGTCCCGACCTCCCCTGTCTCTGCTGACTAGCTCTCCTTTCACTGACTCAATTTATTCCCCATTTGTTTTGGCAAAGATGTTTGTTTATTTAATCAGATTTATTACGACTCAGGAAACGTAAGAAATTATCTCCTTAAACCTCCCATTTTATGCTCTTCCCCTAAGTGTCCATGAGCACCAGCTGCCACAGACAGGGTAGCTGGGCTGATGGACAGGGTGATCCACTGGAGCTGGCCTGACAGACCTCTTTAAATGATGTTCCTTGGCCAAAGTCCTCTACATGCAGAAGGCAGAAATCTGACATTATGCCAACGGAGTCTGACTGGAGGAGGGACAGTGCCAGTTTTGTACCAAAGCACAGACAAGTCTCCCAGTTTCCATTTCCACAGTTGCCCTCTATTAATGCAAATCAAGACCAGGCTCAAAACAAAGTGCTGAAGGCATGTCCAACAATAGCTGTAGGTTTTCCATATGGTGATCAAAGATTTGCTGAACTATCTCTACTTGTTTCTCCCAATGGCATGAGCACAGCAAGGCCACCCACTCTGCAATGAGGATAAATCCTCTGGGAGCTTGTTACCCCTGTCATTAGAGAAGCTGAGCCTAAAGGTCCCAGCTCTTGGAGGCAGGAACACAGGAGCTTCCACCATGTGGAAAAATCCCACGTGTGAATCTCCACTTCAGATCTCCCTCCAGATCTACTTTGATTTCCAAAGATTGGAAAGATCTTAGTGCATTTATTAATGGTCACATCTCCTCATCCTTCAAGCATCTTCCTCCTTCCCATGACACATACTCCCTGGCCCAACAGCCAGAGAGCAAGATGAGTCCAGGAGATGAACCAGGCTCAGAGATGAAGACTTTGGGATATGGGTCTGGGAAGGAATTATTATTATTATATGATTATTTTGTGGCCAGGACCAACCCAGACTTTCTGGTGAGAGCCTCACACACAGGAGTGTGGGGTGGGAGAAAAAGTCAGCAGAAAATGCGTCTCATGAGTGGCAAGCAGCAGGGGATGGATGCAAAGAATGCATAGAAAACAAAGAATAACCTTTATCCAGGCTAGTGTATGCCTGCAGAATGTTCTCCATCAATTTCAGTTTTGGTAAAAAGCATTAATAATGGCTTTGATTAAGCACTAAAGAACCAGGGGTTGGTTTGCCTTTAAAAATAAAATAAAATCAGAAAATAGATGAATCAAGCCCCCAAGAATCTAAAGTCCACAGAGTTTGCAGAGCTTCACCCTCTCCTGGTGACCGAGTCAACAGCTACAGCAGAAGGCTGATGGAGAGCCCCAACTCCAGTTCTGTTGGCTCCAGGGACTGAAGGAGGTGCTGCACACAAGTACCTGAGATGATGAAATTTCTCATTTCCTGGGCAATCACAGGGTAATGAAACCTCTGTTTTTTCCACACACAGAGTCAACTCCAGGCTGGCCAGCAGGTCAGCCAACCACACACTCCACTTCTCAGCACAGATGGAGACACGTGGTCACGAGGCACCCACATGAACCTCAATAAATATGTCCTGGAAACTCTTCCTCACAAAGGAGCAGTGCTGTGAACCCCCTGTACCAAAGGAGAAACAGTCCAAAGGAAGCAAGTCCCCTGTGCAAACACCTCCAGAAGATAAATGAGAGAAAGTTGGACAAAACTCAGGTCTCCAGAATACAAATCCAGGGCCTTGATAGCAGCGTGTCCTACTTTGGGCTAGGAGGTAGGTGTGAGTCACCAGGAGGTGTCACTTGGATCATAGAGTGGATTAATGTCAGGTCAATCTGCTTAACAGAATTATGAGCAATATGGAAGAATCATTATAAAATTAGTTGGGTTGGAAAAGAGCTTTAAGACCATTGAGTCCAGCTGTTAACCCAGCACTTGCAAGTCCACCACTACAGCAAGAGAAGGAGGTCAGAGATGGGGAGGAACTCTTGATCAGGATGTGGTGTAAGAGTTTTTAAACTGGGAGAGGGTAGATTCAGATGAGAGATTAGGAAGAAATTCTTCACTGTCAAGGTGGTGAGACACTAAAACAGGTTGCCCAGAGAAGCTGTGGATGTCCCATCACTGGAAGTGTTCAAGGTCAGGCTGGATGGGGCTTGGAGCAACCTGGTCTAGTGGAATCTGTCCCTGTCATGGCAGGGGGATTGGCACTAAATGATTTTTAAGGTCCTTTTCCACCCAAATCATTCTATGTTTCTATGAATACATGAATCCTAATGGTCACTGTAGATTGGAGATTGGTACAGTGAGCATGTCACACACAAGGAATAAGACAAAAAAAATGGGTTTAACTTCTCAGGGACTAAAAATCTAGTTAGGAAGCCTGCTAGTGAGGAAGTCACGTGAAGAAAAACTCATCCTGGTGCTCTGCACAAGAACTACAGGTGAGCTGTTGAGCTCATGTGAAAAAAGACTTGAGTATCTACTGGCTTGAGTATCTCTGCAGAGCATCACCAGAACCTCCCTTTGGAGGAGGCAGAGGCAGCAATCCAGGAAATATTGGAAAGTCTGAAGTCAAGATCAATCCTAAATGCAGGATAAGACAGGTAACAGTCTATTTTTTTTCCCCCCAGTGATGTGGGTTCATAAAAGTCAGTGTCATTGTGCCAGAGGTTGGGTGCAACACCTTGCATTGTGAGCAGCCTGAAAATGCTGATTGGAAACTCAAAAGCAGTGGAATAGGTTGTGATGGAAAAGGAAAGAGAGCAACTGAGCCAAGAGTTGAGATCTGAAGTGCTGAAAGGCCACACACACACACACAAAAAACCCTGAAGACATCAGTTAAAAGGCCACACACTTGAGGAGAGAAAGAAAAGTAGCAGTGACACATGGCCCAGAGCTAGGTAGAGGTTGTCTGCTGATAATGTCTGAGAAAAAGTGTAGAGATTATTTTTTTTTGTCTGTTTGGAGTAACAATGACATGGGAAAATGAAAATTGCCTTTGGGTGTCAGAGACTTTTGCAGTCAAGCAGAAACCAAGAACGTTGTGATGCAGATCTCCTGATGAAATGCATGGAACGTTCAGGCAGGGTGACTTCCACCCTGAAATTCTGGAAGATAGGGCAAATGACTGTGTTACCTCCTGGGGTCTGCTTCTGAGAACTCTTCACACATGAGAGAAAATGGAGAAATGTGTGGGAGTGTGGACATCTCATGCCTTCTGAACCAGAATTCAACTCACCTGCTGTTGCAGAGGTGCCTTGTGCCTTCTTCTGCCTTCAACACAGAGCAGAGAACCTTCCCAAAGCATCTCATTCACTAGTGGTGACAAAAGTAGCTGTTGGAGATATTGGTTGGAGACAAGGAGCTACTGGAGAGAGTCCAGCAGAGGGTTATGGAGCTGCTGAGGGGCCTGGAGCATCTCTGTGCCCAGGAAGGGTTGAGAGCCTTGGAGAAGACTCAGAGGGGATCTGATCAATGTTCAGCAAGAGCTAAAGGGCAGAGTCAAGAGGCTGGGGTCAGACTCTTTCCAGTGGTGCCCAGCAACAGGACAAGGGGCAACAGACACAGACTGAAACCCAGAAGGTTCCACTTGACCAGCAGGAGAAACTTGTTCCCTGTGAGGGTGGCCAAGCCTGGAGCAGCTGCCCAGAGAGGATGTGGAGTCTTCTCTGGAGAGATTCCAAACCCACCTGGGTGTGATCCTGGGCACCCTGCTTGAGCAAGGAGGGTTGGACAAGATATCTCCAGAGGTCCCTTCCAATCCTTTACCATTCTCTGATTCAGTGATTAGTGGGGAAAAATGTGTTTTTCTAGTGAGATAAGCCAATGACAATGAGCTCCCAACTCAAAGACTTAATTCAATCCTTGGGTTTACAGAGTGGTGAATATGAATAAAACTTTTTCTGATGTTCCTTCTTTCTCTCTTGCTTCTCTTTTTAAATATTTATTTAGTCAACAAACAAGCAAAGGGCAAAGAAAATGCAGAAAAGCAAAAAAAAGAGGGAAAGGAGAGAAAAATGGCAACTGAAGGCTGATGGATTTTTCTAAAGGCTTCTCAGGATATCACTAAAAGAGGAAAAAGTGAAAATTACAAACAATGGGGGTTGGTTTGAGGGAAAAAAAAAAAGGCATTTTTATCTCAAAGGAAACTTTGAAATAAATTATTGCAAATAACTTTACTTAGGAGTAGCACGACCCAACCTAATGCCAAGGAAGGCTCTGTAGAAAGCAAAGGCAGCAGAAGACTTTATAACTGCTCCATTAGCCTTCTTTCATCTTTTACATCTATGTTGACACAACACAGGTAGCCTGAGAGTCTGAAAGGAAAGGTTTCTACTCCCTTGCAGGATGATGTGCTACCAACTGCCCCTAGGACAAGCTGTCCACTTTGAACTGCACTCCCCCAGCCCTTTTAATTTCTGGAATTTATCATTTCTTCCCTTCCTCCCACAAAAAAAA
>NW_008631482.1:7251-10694 GCF_000691845.1 Merops nubicus | reverse complement strand
TATATAGAATATAAATTAATATAGTACATAGAATATAAATAAAGTAATAATAAAGAACAAGTAATAACTATAATGTGTATATACCTTTCAAGATATCATTGATTCATAGATCAACAGTCTATAGTTCTGATGAAGGTTCTTGTTAGCTGCCTAAATATTTTAAGCCTTAAATGTTTACAGTCCTTCACTTCAGAAAATGCAATTTTGTTTTGTATCATTTGCAAGTGGAATCTTCAAAGCTGTAATTTTCCCTTCCCATTCTTTTGTGGACATATATGCATGTGCATTAATATAGTTGGAGGAAACATGGCTGCAGCAGCAGAAAGTTTTGCATTACCAAGTAGCTGCACAACAGGAGAGGATCTGTAGATGGAAATTGTTAATGCAGCTCACAGCTGTGAAAGTTTACTTCAGATTAACTCCAGCTGTTCCTGTGGATTGAATACCCATTAGGAACTGAAAATATAATCCAACACAGTTCCATTTAAAGGGAATTCAAGTTAGCTGTTCTGAATTCACCTCCTGATATTAAACAAAGCGTAGGAAAGAGATGTGCTAAAAATCTTGCCCCTGATCCAGCCTGAAGTGTTAAAGGCCATAGAATCGTTAGCTGACATCATCAGAGTCAGCAAGTTCATATTCCTTTTTGAAAAAGTTACAGAATGTTATGTTCAGGTAGGATATTTATCCATAGCTATGAAATCACTGTAGAAAGAAAAATGTACAAAAAACCCCTTTAATATTATGCTTTTTTTTTTTTTTTCTGAGTAAGCTAGAGGTTCATTATTTGAACAGATGATTTTTAGATTTAATTGCCTTCCTATACTCATGCACCTGATTAACAAAAGCAGTGAGAGAGTCAAAATAACAGGTAATTTCTGTTTGAAAATATTTTAAATTTCTCAAAGTGGTATACATTAATATTTGACTATAAGAAACACATTATTTGGAGCGGATTTTGAGAATCTGTCCCTGACTAACGTATGAGTAGAGTGAGCCAAAACGTGAGAGACCTGACCTGAAGAGGAATAAGAAATGTCAGGAGAACAGTAGTTCAGTGAAATCTTTGAAACCAAGAAATTTTTCTATCTTAAGAGAACTGTGTGTTGTGGGAAAGGTCCAGTATATATGCATTTAGATATATCAACAGAATACTAAAAAGGATTAAATTTATGTTTCAGTTAATTCATGTTTCAGTTATTCACTCAGCAGAACAGCAAATTTCTATTTAAAGAAAAACAAACAACAACTTTTATCAAAACATGATCTACCCATCTGACATTTGTAGTTAAGCTTGACTACATAGAATTTACCACAATATTTACCTAGAGAACTCTGCCAAGCAAGCTCTGATGTCCTTGGTTTTGCCTCCACAACCTGAATCCTTCCTTACAAACCCTAGAAGCTGTGTGATCTCTGGGTCTATGAAAATTGGAATTTTCATATTTCCACATTAAAATGGAGCAAGGTCAACTGAAAGTCTGCCTTATGTCATTGTAACTGACACTATATTACAAAATGGTTTGCTTTTAATGATTGTCTTTTGTGGAAGAATTCTGTCCTCTCCTATGGTAGATGTGTCATCAAACACATCAAAAAACAAATTTACTTGCTCTCCTCACTAGTGATTCAATTCTAAAAAAAAAAAATCCAGATTAAATCTGACAAATATAAATTTTGTCAATTAAAATCATAGTAGTTTGTTTTCTGTCATAGTAGTTTGTTTTCTACCTCTTTATTCTATCAGTTAAGCATAAATCGTGAACACTTCAACACCAACACAGATCACGATCTTGCCGAAAGATTTAGTTTTAATTCAAAGTTTATGATGTGTTTCTTAGTGTCTCAAAAAAACCCCAGGTTTTCTTCAACTTATAACCATTTCTATATATGTTGTCTTTGAGCTTTTCACTGGCTCTGACTTTTGTGGTGGTGGGTAGTGCTTACCAAAGGAAAGATGCAGGTATTTTTTTTTCTTGAGAGTATAATTTTGCTATATGCTGAAGAAAGCAAATTTTAATCTTATTAGTATATGTGCATACGAAAATTTCTCAGCTTTATGTTATGTCTGTATTTTACCATTGTGTATATAATAGGAAACAGAAAAAAAAAAATAATTCTGCTTTCAATCACAAGATGTGAAGCACTTGTAGAGCTAATAATTTGCAAAAACTTTAGTTTGAGTCGTGATCACAGGAGGTACCGATAAAATAATGACAGAAAAGTTTACTCTGAAGACAGAAGCATTAGTCAGAGTTTACTAACCTCATCTCCAGAATAAATGCAGCATTTTAAGTTTAATTTCACAGATTACCTTTTGAGAAAGGTCGTTACTGGACGTTCGGTACACTAACACCATTAATAAGATTGCTCCAGCAACCTCCCCTTTTACCACAAAGTAAAATTATTGAACGTGATGAAAGACTTCGACTTATTTTCCCCTGGGAGGCAAGTGCCATGTGGGCGTCTCGGCCTCAGTCCTTTTTTCCTAATTAAAATCACAAACAACCTGACCCGGTGCCCCGTTGGTACCGGTTTGTGACATTTTTGGTGTCAGAAGTGAGATCCTAAGACTCCTGAGGAATCCCAGACCACACTCTTAATTCACTTTTCATTTTTTCTATTTTGTTAATTGAAACTGAGACCAGAAGTAGAAATGAGTGCCCCCATTGTGAAAACCGAGGCACAGACCGGACCTATTGGGCCCCCAGGGCCTCCAGGAATATCGAAGATTCTGGAAAAAAAAACCTGGAAATCGCCCAGAAAATACCACGGCAACCTGGGACTATACCAAAAAGGGTCACATTTGGTCCAAAGGTTAAAGAAATTAAGATAAAATTCAAAGACAAAGCCTCTCCTATTAATAAGAAGAGTGTGAAGAAAACATTCAAGATCTTACAACGACAGCATGAGGTATTGGAACATAACGATGAAGTACTGCAACTTGAACAAGTGAAACTGGACCAGGGACAGGAAAGATTATATCAGGAAGTGAAAGAGATGCGACAACTAATAATGAAATTGATGGAGCTTGTGCGCTCCAGTGCATCTGAATCATCTCCACATCAGGAATACCAGGAAAAAAATAATAAATTAAGAACATCTTGAATTAATACACAACACCAACTGGCAGAGCATCATAAGAATCTCACTCAGTTGCAAGAAACCAATACCAAATTACAGAGTAATCTTAATAAAACCATTAAGGAACGTGATGAGACGAGATCTAATGACACCATATTATAGTTAATAGTGCAAGACATGCAGGGGAATAAAGATACTACCACCCTTCCCCAAACAGTGGGTGATGACATCCTCCAGGAACCGGCAAGTCAGTCCTCCGAACAGCAACAAGAGGAACAACAGCAACTGGAGGAACAGCAACAATTGCTAGTTCCTCCTCCATCAGAATTTGCACCGCCACGACCACTGGCTTTTCGTTC
>NW_008631482.1:0-6911 GCF_000691845.1 Merops nubicus | reverse complement strand
AAAAGTAAACTGAGAGTGTGGTCTGGGATTCCTCAGGATTTCTGGGATCCCATTTCTGACACCAAAAATGTTTTTTGAAACAAAGAACAAAGACCAAGGGGGAGTGATACAAAGGCAGGTCCACCCAATTAGGATAACTACTGTTTCAGAGACACTACCATCAACCACCCCACAGATACTGAAGGTTAAGGAAAAGTCATATTCCTCCCTCAACCTAACTAAACTGAGAAAAAAATACAGCCGGCACCAATCTGAGACTGAGACTGAGTATGTGATACGGGTCTCAAACACTGGGGGTGATGATATATATCTAACAGAACAAGAAACAATGGGGCAATGGTGGCAAAATATTTTATTAATAACTGACAGTACGACTTACCCCTGGTCTCTTATGCAGAGGGCAGCCTATTGTGTTGGCGCCATATACCCAATCCTCCGGGGGAAATACAGTGCTCTGAAGAAAAGAGATGGTGCCAGCGTGACAGAAAATATCCATAAGGCTGCAGTTTTACAAATGATATATAATCGCAGATTGAAGTCTAAACAGAATGGCCCTATGAATGTGAAGGTGAAGGAGAAGAGATTAATCCCATTGGTCCATTTACTCCCCAAACAACTACAAAATATCGTGATGACAGTCCATAATGATATTAAGACAGGAAGAAAAAATATTACCTGGAACCAATTAACCACCCTACTACTGAATCGTAGTAGAATACGCAAGGGTATTCAGAAAATACATTCAACCAAACAAATTAATAAAGTCACCTATGCTGAGGTGACTACGAGGCAACCTCAGTTTCGTCCCCCATCTCCTCCTCCTCCGAGACAACAGAAGAAATCACAAGATAATTGGTCAGTAACAAACAGAAATTGGCAAAGGAGACAATCAGACTGCCCTCCTGGGGGTGGTTGTTCAACAGGCCCACAAGGAAACCAATATTCTAATAGGTCTAATTGATCATCCCTCCCGCCAAAATATAACCAGGGCAGGGAGCTCACCAAACTCAAAACTGAAACCAGACACATCGAATTCCCTGAATCAATATTATCCCTGAACCACTCCCTTTTCGAATTGTAACAATTGATACAGAAGTGACAAAAGAAATTTGGGAATACCCAGACCAATCAACAAAGACAATCTAAACAACCTATAAGACCTAGACCAAGATCAAACCCCCAAGGGAAATCAACTAATGAAGAAAAATCAACCAATAAAACTGCCCAACAGGGAAACCAATAGCCCTCCTCCTACTAAAAAAGAAAAATTAGATCAATGGCGGATCAATGTACAAATACAAATCCCTGATACGGACACTAACAATAGTAATAATAACCCTCAATAAGGAAAAGGTCATAATACAAATACAAATAGACTCCAAAACAACCTGACTACCAAGAAATTGACAAAATGTATTGAAATTAGTACAAAACAAGAATGAAAATTTAAAACTTACTTATACCATTGAACCTAGACAATATCCAGTCACTTTCATGGTAGATACAAGGACTCAAATTTCTACACTCAGTACTGATATAAATGAACTCTGTGATATCACCATATCTTCAAAACCAATATGTGTCAATGGACCGTTTGGTAATATAACCCTCCAAAGAACGACTAAGATCACTTTACATCTCCCAGGAGAAGATAAACCAATTCAAATTAACATAATGATGAACAAAAAATATTCCATTTAACCTATTAGGAATGGACATTCTCCTGGGACGGACCTGGAAAAATGAGAAAGATCATTACTGGACATTCAGTACACTAACACCATTAATAAGATTACTCCAAGAAACTCCCCGTTTACCACAAAATAAAATTATTAAACATGATGAAAGACTTCGACTTATTTTCCCCTGGGAGACAAGTGCCATGTGGGCGTCTCGACCTCAGTCCTTTTTTCCTAATTAAAATCACAAACAACCTGACCCGGTGCCCCTTCGGTACCAGTTTATGACTCCTTTACTAGAAAAAGTCCTTTTCAGAAGCTGATACTTTCAGGACATGTTCAATGCGTATGCTGTTATGATTGACCTGTGGAAATGAACGGTAGCTATCTATCTACTTGACTACTAAAGTTATCCTAGTGTTCTTCCAACAGGAGGTAACAGGAAAACATCTTGGTTAAGATGGACCTCAGTCATTACAGGGTTTTCTTTGGAAATATCACGATATTAACAGGTAGAGAATAGAGAGCCCCACTTCACTGGCATTCGCTCTTTCACTACTGCCAGTGTTTTCTTGAACTGTCCTTCCTGTGTGGGTTGTGTCTTAAATCGTGGGACACAGACTTCAACAACTGACAAATTCTAATTGGGTTGGGTAATAATGACACTTCTCTGCAAAGCATTTTGGAATCCATGTGAGTACCCCTGTAGTAGAAATAGAAACATTTGCTTTTTTAAATTTCCTATAGAATATTTTATTTATTTATTTGTTAGTAGAAATAAATGTTCCTGTACTATCAGTTGCAATTATAGATGTAAGATTGAAAACACAAGCCAAACGTGGCTACTAAATATTATTAAGCGTATACATCAAAGAGTTTCAAAAAGTTTCTCTAAAACTTTTGTCAATAACTTAGTTTATATTATTATGTGGTGCTTGTGTGAGTACAAGTATATGAACATGCTGTTTTACCTTTAATATGTAATCATTTTAAATTCAGATGATTCACTAGAAGGGCAATAACTGATGAATGGAAAGTGTCAGAGGATGTATAAAATTCACAAAGCAGGAAAACAATCAGATTTGTTGTATGACATGATGATGGTTATAGAAGATAATATTTCTCAGCTTCATCAATCTCATGTAATGATTTTATTTTAAAGGTCAGAAATAGATTGAGGCCTGCACTGAAAATATATTATTCCAAGGGCAAGCTGGATACAAGCCAATTGAAGATCTGAACTCAAGATGTATATGATCCATGAGGTTTGAGGCTTAAATTTCTGGACAGCATAGAAACACTAAGCAAATTAATGTTCACTGACTTTTCCATGCACTCATTTAAAATATACCTAGATTAATTTTTTTTTTTCTTTTCTTTTTTTACAGAGAAAAAGTGTTAAAACTTATAAATGCCATTTAGTTAGACAGAGTTTTATTTTTACCATCCTGAATGGCAAACCAAATGATGCAGTTTGAGTGTGAAAGCTTCTCTGTATTTTTCTTAAGCTCTTTATTCTAGACATAATTAAATGAGACTTCTTAAACATGTCTTTTTTTGGTAAGTTCTTGCCTTTTAATAATTTCTTTTTTTACACCTTCACTTTTGAGTGGGAAAAATTGAGATTAAACCAACATCCCATAGATCAATGTAAGTCATTAACTTACATGAAATCTCACACTTTTTTTAGCATTGTCACTTTAGACAGCTTTGTGAATTTGGAGGCATTGCTTTATACTTTTTTTTGTTTTTTTTTTCTCCAAACACAATTTTCTTGGAAATACTGATTTTGTTAGAGTCTTAAAATTTAGTTCTATCAATAGATTTTTATACAGAATTTTATGAAACTAGATGATTGGTTTTACTGTATATTTTTCAGGTTTCTTTTGTGGTCTGAAATCAACACCACCCTGATGACACCAAAGACAAGTAATTACTTCATATTTAAACCACCATTTCTTTTATCTTGCACATAAAATGAATAAAGACTCTCCATTTAACTCTCTTTCATGCCAACAGAAATAAGCCAAGTAACAAAACTTCTGCGTTTCCTCTGTAACAAATAATTTCTTGTCATCTTTTTCCTTAGTATGAATTTAATAGTATTCCTATGAAAAATCTCCATTTGAACTTAAAATGGAACCTCCTGTTCTGTAGGGAGAGTAACACAGATTACAATTTGAATTGCTTCAGATGAGACATATTTACAATGGATATACAAATCCTAAATTGATCTGAATTATTTCACTGTCTGTATTGGCTACATGAATTCAAAGAGTAAATCTCAATTAGATCGATAGAAACTGGATGATGTAACTGAGATTAACATTTGTTACATGTAAATCTATTCTGTACTAGGTTTATTTTTTTAGTGCAAAACTAAAACTTTTGTCAACGTAAACCTGCGAGCACTTTGGAACAAAAGTTGTTCAAGCTTGTTCATCTAATATGGAATTGTTTTCATGACAAAGAACTATTTAGACAAGATAATCTCTATGAGAAAAAGAAAACCAAACAAACACCCTAAACTAAGGCTAAGAAACTCCAAACTTAATGAACATCCAGCATTTGCATTAAAACTCTAAAGAACCTTGGAGAGGATCCTGTAAGGAAGTTTTCCCTCACAGGTTGATAGGCTGTCTCAAATTAATACTAATATGTTTTCAATGAGATTTGGAAGTGTCAGGATAAGTTACATAAAGACTAAACAAAGCGAACATTAACTTGTCAGTGCCCTATTCTATTTATGTAGATGTTCTAAAAGAAATAGAGGATGAAATTGTTGAACAACGGACTACAGCATGTAACCTCGTGTTTAACTAGTGGATACAGGGATGATATTCTGAAAAACAAAACAAAACAAAACAAAAAAACACAAAACAAACAAACAAACAAAACCCTAAAATGCTATTTTGTGCACTGGTGTGTCTCAGAAACCTAATGGAGTTCTTTGAGATAATCAGTGAATGTTTGGACAAGGAGAATATCCAGCTAATCTAAATCTACTTAGATTTTTCAAAAGTTCATTCAACTACACTTTTTAGCAAAACATCTTGTAAAGCCTGATGGGTCATGGCATAAAAGGGGAAGAGTCTCATATGGATAAACAATAACTGATTTTTAAAAAAAAAGGGTAAATAGATTTAAATTTTGAAGTAGTCAACACCAGAGACCCACATTATTACAAGATAGTGCTTATACTGTTCCACATAACGATTTGGACACTCAGGCCTTTTACAGATATTATATTAAGATATTAGGTTTTGTAAAATGAAAAAGTCAGTTTCTGAAAACAGCTTCAGAAGGTCTTCAGTGATTAAAGACTGAGAATTAAAGGGAGAGATGAAATAAAGTACAAATAAATGTAAAATGTTAAAACTTTGCAAATCTCAGTTGTGTCAAATCAGCGGTAGGGCTAAAGGAGTGATAGACATTATGAAGAAGTAACAGAGAAAGACACAACATACCCTTGTATTGTACAGCAAAACCCTCACAGAGTGTACAGTTACCTCACACAGTGTTGGAGATGATAGACACATGGTTCAGAAAGCAACACACCTCTTTATGGAAGTAAAAACAGGAATAGGTACACTGATAGGGAGGGACCTCTGAAGTGCTAAAGCCTGCCCTTCAAACCTTGGACTGTTGTTAAGTTTATGCAAGTGGTTTACATCAGACTATCTAAGTCTTGAAACCCTCCAGGGATGGACACTTCACAACCATTCCAGCTCAGCTCTTCTACTGGTGTGCTATCTTCATGTCTAGGAGTTTTCATATTTTCCTTTTTGAACCTCGCAAACTACAGTTTGTGGTTACTGCCCCTCATTTTATCACCTGGCACCACCCAGAAAAATGTATCTTCATCACCTTCGTCACTTTCCCATGTCAGGTTATATGTCACTATTAGATCCATTTACCCCCAGTCTGCACTTTCCCAGAATAAACAAGTCCTTTAACAGCTCTTTTAGCGTCTCCTTGTGGGTCATACGCTCTTGCTCTAATAGGCTGAGTGAGCAACTGGATCACACATTTCTCTGAAAATGGTATACCAGAACTGAACATTGCTCCAGTTTTGGCCTCAATTATGCTGATGAGAGGTAGAGAATAACTTCCCCTGACTTACTGGCTATGCAGTTTTATTCATTCAACATGAAATATTCTTTTCACTCAATTTTAACCTGATACCCACCCAGCCTCCTAGGCCTTTTCAACTTGGTGACCACCCAGCCTTCTTGGTCTTTTCATCAGAGCTGCCATCCAATCAAGTTCTACCTACCTGCACTCCTCTAGTCCCCACCATAAGGTTATTCTGGCCCAGATACAAAACTTAGTTCTGTTTGTTGAAATTCATGAGGTTTATGAAAAAATAGTAGTAGAATTTTCAAAGTTCTTGTGGGCTCAGGTTCTATAATTTAGAATATTAACCATTTCACCTGAATTTATTATCAGGTGAAAATTTGTTGAGAGTGCTTTATCCTTCATTGTCTAGGTTGATGGTTAAGGTGTTAAACCATATGGGCCTCAACAACAACCTTTGGGTTAATTTGCTTGTTAGGGGCCCACTTCTGGATGTCAAGGCATTGGTTTGAGCCTGGAGGTCAAATCCAGCCAGTATCTTTCTACATGATGAAGGTTTGTTCTTTCAGCTCATGTCTCCTCATCTTCCAAATGAGAATGCTATGGGAAAACGTTAAAGGCATTCTTAATCATGGTTATTGCATCACAATCTTTTATTGTTAACATGGTTATGAATCATTTGTACTTGGCAAATCTGTATTGAGTATTTATGTTTAGATTATTCTTCTAATGTGTTAGGAAATGGATTTAAAAAAAAAAAAAAAAAAAAAAAAGTCCATGGTTGGGATCTTTCAAGGAGAGAGATTAACTAGACCACAGCTGCCCAAACACTTGTCCTTGATCCCTTTAAAGATGCCATCTTCAGCCATCATGGACTCTCCTCTAGTTGCATGAAATTTCATAGGTCATCGTGCCCTTACTTTTTCCACAGGTTCAGGTGAAATCCATCTGGTCCTAAGAATATGAACACTCTTTTGTACATAGTTTCTAACCTAGTTAATCATCCATGACAATGCTGATACGAGTGTGTCTTATCTTAGTTTTCTGATCTTCTCCTCATTATATTTATTTATATATATACACATAAAATGTGTATATGTGTATATATATATACACAAAATATAATGAAGATTATATTGTTTTATTATAATATAA
>NW_008631481.1:0-766 GCF_000691845.1 Merops nubicus | reverse complement strand
TGGCAAGAGCTTCACCCAGAAGTCCCAACTCAACAGGCACTGCCACACCCACACTGGGGAGAAGCCATACGTGTGTGATGACTGTACTGAGAGCTTCTCTGACAAGTCAAGCCTCACCTATCACATATCGACCCCCACTTGGAAGAAGCCCTTTGCCTGCAGTGACTGTGGGAAGAGATTCACCTTTAAATCCCATCTCACCGAGCACTGCCGCAGCCACACTGGTGAGAAGCCCTTTGTCTGTGACACTTGCAGCAAGAGCTTCAGTTATAAGTCGCACCTCACCCGGCACCATCGCACCCACACTGGCGAGAGACCCTTTGTCTGTGACACGTGTGGCAAGAGCTTCAGTCGCAGCTCCTACCTCACCAAGCACCACCGCACCCACACTGGTGAGAAGCCCTTTGCCTGTGACAAGTGCAGCAAGAGCTTCACCCAGAATTTCCAGCTCACCTGGCACATGCGCACCCACACCACTGGGAAGCCCTTTGCCTGAGACAGCTGCAGCAAGAGCTTCAGCCACAGCTCCCACCACACCCAGCACGTGTGCACCCACACCAGGGACCCGCCTGTGCTGGGGGACACAAATACATCGACTTCAGTGCTCTCTGATGAACCCCTGGGAGTCTGATTGAACAGAAATTGGCTGTTTTCCACCCAGATTCCTCAGAGGCTGGGGGCTCCAGCAGCAGGAAATGCCTTCCTCCCCTACCCCAAACACCTCTTTGTGAGAATGAGAATAATTCTGGTGATGAGGTGGCACAGC
>NW_008631480.1:149009-153853 GCF_000691845.1 Merops nubicus | reverse complement strand
GATGGTGAGACTTTATCTGGAGTATCACTTCGTACTCTCTAATGATTTGCTTTGTATCACTGCCTTGTGCTATGGAACTCAGATTTTTTCCATCTCTGTTAGATATTGCTTATCTTGATAGGCTGAAGGTTCCTATTTGACTTAAGTACTGCAAGATGAGAGCTCACAGTCATCCTATGCTCAATTAATTCATTTGCTTTTCCTCCTCTGTCATTTCCACTGCTGAGTTCTCAGCCTAAATAGGAAAATTCTTATGATTAGTCCCAAAGTGTATGAACTTGCCCTTTGTTAGCTTGATTTTTATTCCATTTCTATTGCTTTCCCTTGAAGGTCATTGAGTTCATTTGAACAATATCCCAATGCTCCTCTGTACCGCTATCTCAAAATTTTGTACCATCAGCAAATTCTTACAGCACCAAAGTCCCTAATGAAAAAATTACACAAAACTGAGCCAAAGAATGGTCCTCAGGTAACTTGGCTAAGAGCCTACTTCCATTTAATATTCTGTTTTATCCAGTTCTTCCCTCATTTTTCAACCTTATCTTCTTCTTTTTAACTCACAGCTCTACATCAAATACTTTAATGAAGAAGCAAAATCAGAACATCTGCTTTTTCCTTGTATAGAGGAATGTTTATTTAAAAATAAAATGAAATTACATCTTCTTATTATGACTAACTTTTAGAAAATCTAGGTTGTGTTGCCTTGATTTCTATTTAAATCCAGGCCTTTGTTTTGGTTTGGTTTTTTGTTTTTTTTTTTTCCTCCAAATATATTCTAAGACATTATACATAGGTGGGATCAGACCAATGGAAATACAGTTGCTCAGAATATCATTTTTCCTCCCTGTTTTAAGTACAACAGAACATTTCCATGTCAAAAAGCACACCTATAATTGTTCTTACAGGAGGTCTTGGCTTTACCAAACAATTGACTACCAACAAATAGACACAGCTCTGGCTCTATTTGGGTTTCCATATTATATGTTGCAGCTGTGTGCTGCAGCTATTCTGAAGGTAAATCTGTAATTTTGTGCTACTGTTGGTAGTCTGCTATCAGCGATACTGCACCATTTCATGGCCGATGAAAATCTGATATGTAGTTGCGCCCTTCTCTTTTTGGTACATATTTATTTTAACCCAGTTACTAAGAACTTTTATCTTATGCCCTTGCACTGCTCTTTCCGTTCCTTCCTCCTTCCCCCTCAAAAAAACAGAGATAAATCCTTTATAGATAGAGACAGGCAAGCTAAGGTTGCTTGAAGCATAAAGCAGCACATTGTTTTCGAAATGTCTTAATTATGGGATTCATTATTTCTGTAAAAGTTTTAACAAAACAGTCTGGTATGTTACCTTATGATGTCAGTTCAGCTGGGTAGACATCTCTTTCAGTGTAAATGGCTGTGTCATTCATGAAAAAGGGTATCTGCTCTATGGCAATTTCAAGAACTTCCTGTAACTTCATTTTATGTGTTATGAGGATGGTTGGTGCCTCTTTGTTATGATCTTATATATTACACTACATCATAGTGATTCAATATACTGCTTCTTTCTGCTTTGGGGGAAAGAGATAGATTTTCTAAGGAAAAAAAAAACCAAACATATAAAACAAAGACACAAATATGACTAGTTCTTGAATTAGAGCAAATTAATATAATCTCAAATGATCTCACTAGTTTTGGTTTTTTTTCTCTCAATTTCTTGTAATCAAGCAATAGTGGTTTTGTTTGTGTTTTATTTCTATTATTATGATCTATTATTCTCTATTAGGATTTCAATGGAATAAACCAAAATCCAAACCCATTAGAAATTCTTCAGTCTGGGAATCAGGACAAACGTAAAAACTACTAAGTGGGAAAAATGATGTTATAAGAATGATGGGAGCTCAATAAAAATTCATAAGTCATTGCAAAGCTAGCAAAGAAGCAACTTTGGACCAAAAAACTCTGAATCTTCCCATTCATATAGCAACAGGCCTATACTTTTAATGTGTCTCTGCTATTGTATCATAAATTATTCTCTAGCTGATAATCATGTGAATATTTACATACTGAACAGTTACACCTGGATATATCCACCAAAGCTTAGCAGTCATTACTTTGCAAGTTACAGGCTTATGAATCAATAGTATCCTTGCACCTCAAGTGGAAAACATTTCAAATTTGTCCTTTTTTTTCCCACTAGACAATAAAATTAGGACTCAAAAATCACAGTGCATCCAGGAGCAAGACTCCCATGATGAAATTAAAAAGATACCAGCAAGCAAATCAGAAACATCTAACCTGTTTTTAAAAGCAATAAAAATAAATCATTATCTCCATGAGGAAAAAGCCCTGAAAGACGACTTGCCTTGAAGATGACCTTCAAAGGGAGGAAAGAAACAAAACTTGAGAATAAGTACAAGCATAGAATGCCCTCAATAAGCAAGACTTGCAGAGGTCATTCTGCAGATAGATTAGTATAAATTAAGCTTTAAACTACCATTTATAGTCCTTGCTGGCTAATGCTTGATTTACCACTAGTACCCAAGAAAGCACCAACAGCTGAGGTAAATTCCATTTAATTGTGATGTGGAGAGATTCACAAAGTTCTGGGCTTTAAAATAAAATATTTTAGAACGGTTCACATAACTTACCAGGACAACCCGGTTGCAATATGTCTTCATGAAGTTTCTACAGACCTTAAGGGTCTCTCGTGCAAATTAAAATGGTCATTTAGAGGAGAGATAACAGAAATGAGGTGCAAGTCTCTGCTGACTGCTGCTGTCAACCTTTGGTAGTCTTTGTGGATTTAGACAATATCAGACTGCTCTCTAAAGGTTCTGAATTTAAAGTAAAAGAGTAATGAGAGTGAAGGTTTAAATCTCAGAAGGGAATAGAAAATTCCATTTAAAATTTGTTTTTGTTACTGAGAACTTAATATGTGTTTATACATACATGCATATGTATACATACAGATATTTACATACATAAATATATGTCATTTCCTCTCCTCAGTAACTCCAAAACCTTTAAATGAAACATTTAATTACAATGCTGAACAAAACAAGAACTGAGAACATGAGAAATAGAAAAGGAGGAACAATTCAGTATGAAATGCACAATATAAATAAAGTGAACAGGCTGTGGCAAGCAAAGGTAAACTATGGGCATTTCTTTCATCCTCCAGATTGCACTTTGGTTTCAACTGCTGAAAATGTATTCCTAAAACATCATAAAAACTTCCGATATAACTGTCTATGTGATCTCTGTTCTTTATTGAACTAATGAGCTGAGTTTAAGGAGAGGACACTTCCTAAGGACATTAATTCTCTTTTAGAAACAGGGCTGCTTTCTCTTTCTCTGCTGAGTCCTTTTTCATTTTTCTTCTAGCTCAGACAGGAGAGAAAGGAAAAGACTAAAATAAAGACAACTCATTTCTTCATTCAGTTATATTTAAGAAAGGATGAGGAAAAGGCCTTGATAAATTATTACCTTTGAAGCCACTGCTGTGGAATGGATATTTTATAATTAGAGATTTATAATATCCACCGGCTGGGACACTGGGCTTATGGGTACTTTGCAAATATACAAAACCCACAATCATTTAATTTTGTACTCACCAAATAAGTCCTTCTACCCTCTCTAGGAAAGGGAAGCCCATACAGTGAGAGAATTTGACCCTCAGGATGGCTGACAGAATTGCTAGTCCCCTCAATTACCCTGCTTACATATGGGGAGCTCAAGGAAATGCATCACACCATAATATGATTGTCTCTCATTCAATCTGGGAAGATCATTATCTCTGGAGTTAATAGTACAATATTTAACCCAGCAGAGTGCATTTAGAGTTGCTATTAAAGAACAATATTGAACTAAGCAATAATCAGCCCTTGTCTCAGCTATTTATGATTCCAGCAATAGATTATATGCATCACTGGCTTTCTCTTCTGGCATCTGTAAACTCTTCTGACTAGTTAAATGCTCCAGCATTGATACTAGATGCAGCAATCACTACATGCCGATTTGCTGCTAATGAAGGAAACAGATCCAAGACCTAGGGTCACCTTCCTTTATCCACAATGCATTCTGATTTTTCTAAAACAAGGTTTATTTGCTAGGAAGAGAGGAGGAGAAGAGGGAACAGAGTTCTGCTGATTTCATTGTACTGCTCTGAAAGGAAAACAAGATGAACAGATAATAATTTCTCTGTCTTCAATTTACATGAGTCCTCCCCTGGTACTTATGCCTGCAACAGCAGGAAAAATTGAAGCATATGAAGCAGAGCCTCAGTGCTGCTTCATCTTGAGTCAAGCCACACTGTGTGCATGCACATGTGTAAGGCACTGCTAGAAGCTTCTATCTATACATAGCCATCACTTTTCTCAAGTGTTAACTCTTTATACTGTAAAGCAGATGAGAGAAAATTAATCAGATAAATCCCATCCAGCAAGGAAAAACAATTGCACTTCTGTGTTCCTTCACATTGATTACCTATAATCCCCCAGCAGCTGGCAAGCAAACTGGTTGTCAATACAGCCTAGTGGGCTCTCCCACCACTCTTCCTGAGAGAATTCTTTCCTGTAAATTGAGAATATAAAAATCTTGATGTGTGGGGCTAAAAAGCCTAGGCTGGTACTTCCTCAAGCTAGACACATATAAAACCAGTCAGCCATGCGAGGGTACCATGTTTATAAGCTGTTTAGATGGGTTCCACAAATGGTGTTGCAATGTTTTCCCTTCCTTAGTTTTCCTTATACAGCAGCCCAATCTGTTGTTTTTCCCTTCTTCCAATTCTGAAAAGTCACATTATCTGGTTAGTGTTAAACACCCATCACACTTCCCCACAGAGGCAGCTATATTTCAGCA
>NW_008631480.1:95248-148978 GCF_000691845.1 Merops nubicus | reverse complement strand
TTCCTTCATCATGAAGTACCACATATACAAATAAATCAATAAAGAAGTGGGTTAAAAAGACTTCAGGAGAGGGTATATTAGTGATAAGATGACAACCTGTAGGCACAGAAAGCTTCCCTTGTCTTTCCAGCAACAGCCTCAGTCCCACCCACAACCCAAGGTTTCACAGCAGTGATTTAAGTAAGAGTTCTTTTCTTAAGTAACCTACTACTGGGGGTACCTGGGAAATGGCAGGTGCAGGAATCTCAGCAGTCATCCTCCTAATGAAAGGCTGCAGTGACGACAAACACAGGCAAATTCATTATGAAAATGAGTGTTGATTCCTGTTACGGGTGCTAAATAAATCTCTTGGTTTGTCTCATCTCCTTTTTCTGACCCTAGCAATCTCTTTGCTGTGTTTATCATCTGCAGCAGGGCAGAACTTCCACCTGCAGATGATATTGAGTGAGGATAACTAATTAGTGTGGAAGACAATTTAGATCTTCATTGGACTGCAGCTGGAGATACAAGCCTATACAGAAGGGAAAAAGTCATTGAAAGAGCTTTATTTACAGGCAGAGGACAAGACAAGGAAAGTCTAGGAATTACAAGGCCAATAAGGACAGGCTAAGAAAAGCCCCAGAGACTTAAATACTTTCTTCCTACAAAGTTATGGATTTAAGACCCATTGTTATCTGTTAGGAAGGAGTTCAAACAGTCTCAGAGAGCGGCCTGAGGATGAATTAGAACCAGACCTACAACAATCTGTGCTTTTCCTTCCATTTTATTCACTTCCAACAGCAGTGTTAAGGAAGATGTGGTTTATGGTACAGCTAACACTGAGCTTAAGAGCACTGCAGAAATAGCCTGTAAGAGGTGTACATGTATGCAGAGAGGTGCAGGTAAAATATCATGAAAGCTCAACCATTGAACAAAATGGTTTTGAAGGGTTATATTATACATAGCTGTTTATAGATTTTTTTTTTATTTTTTTTTTTAAGGTAAAAAGACCCATGTTTATCCTGCAGCATCAAAGTTTTGATAGTATTGATGGTAACACTACACCTAGGAATTCTTCTACTCAGATCAATAACTTCTGAAGCGGTTAAAACTCCTCTTTTAGAAAGGAATCTCCTTGCAGTGTAAAGATTGAAAGTGACTGAAAACCTTCCTTTTCCTCTGAGCAGTCAGCCAAAGTTGTTAATTATCTCTGCTGTTAATAAAATAAATCAGAAATAAAAAAGGTCTTACTTTCATTTTTTAATTCATCTAGTTTCAATTTCCAGCTACTGTATTTTGTTATGACTTTGTCTAAAATTCATGAGCCCTCTCCCATCTCTTCACTACATACTAGATATCCCCACTGGAGATACTTGGAGAATGCGATCACATTAACTTTTAGCCTTATTATAGACAGGAGCAGCAAAATGTCTCCTATGATGCCTCCCCATTCACTTCTTAATGCTGAACTTCAGGGACCACTTCTACAAATGATGAAGTAATTTTTTCCTTCCTTGGCAATGCAGGGCTCTCTTGGGAGATTCAGCAGTAAGTGCCAGAAATGGTGGCTGTTCTCAAGCACAGGGTTCTGGGATGTAGATGAGGGCTGAAACCACCCAATGAATTTTATGCACCTCAACATTCAACTTGTAGAAACAATTTTTCCATGTTCATGTCACAGAAACCCTTAAAGATGAATCATAGAATCACTATGGTTGAAAAGGACCTCCAGGATCATCAAGTCCAGCTTTCCTCCCAGCATTTCCCTAACCACCAGACCATAGCCTCAAGTGCTGCATCTACTCGTTTTTTGAACCCCTCCAGGGATGATGACTCCACCACCTCCCTGGGCAGCCCATTCCAGTGCCTCACCACTCTCTCAGTGAAGAAATTCTTCCTAATATCCAATCAAAACCTCTCCTGGCACAACTTGAGGCCATTGCCTCTCATCCTGTTATCCGTAATTTGGGAGAAGAGACCAAAACCAGCTGCACCACAGCCTCCTTTTAGGTAGTTGTAGAGAGCAATAAGGTCTCCTCTCAGTCTCCTCTTCTTCAGACTAAACAACCCCAGTTCCCTCAGCTAAGCTTCACAAGGCATGTTTTCCAGCCCTCTCACCATCCTCGTTGCCCTTCTCTGGACCTGCTCCAGCACCTCCATGTCCTTCTTATCCTGTGGTGCCCCAAACTGGACACAAGACTAGAGATCTCACCAGTGCTGAGTCCAGGGGCAGGATCACCTCCCTGCTCCTGCTGGTCACACCGTTTCTAACACAGGTCAGGATGCCATTGGCCTTCTTGGCCACCTGGGCACACTGCTGGCTCATGTTCAGTCAGCTCTCCACCAGCACCCCCAGGTCCTTTTCCATAAGGTAGTTTCCAGCTGCTCCTCCCCAAGCCTGGAGCATTGACTGGGGTTGTTGTGACCCAAGTGCAGGACCCTGCACTTGGCCTTGTTAAACCTCATACAACTGACCCCAGCCCATTACTCCAGCCTGTCCAGAGCCCTCTACAGAGCCTCCCTACCCTCAAGCAGATCCACACTCCCACTTAATTTTGTGCCATCTGAAAATTTAATGAGGGTGCCTTCATAGAATCATAGATTCAGTATGGTTGGAAAGGACCTCTAGGATCATCAAGTCCAGCTTTTAAAGCTCTTAGCCACCCACTCCCCAGCTGTGTAAACAGAAAAATTTGGAGTTAGGAAATGCTGTGAGTGGAGAGTGAAAGTGCAGAGGACACAAGGCACGAAGGGTTTGGCTGACATGTCTTGCCTTTACAAACCCTGACACTTGGGTTACTTTCCTCCTTTGGAGATCAGAATGACACCTGTACTAAGAAATCCAGTAAATGTATGGGATCAACCCATAAACTTAGGCACATAAAATGTTAAAGGAATGTGAGCTGGCAGTGTCATTAATTTTAGATGAGTTTACAACATAGAATTACGTCTTCCATCTACATGCTAGCTTGCTCTGAATAATATGAATGCCAAACCCTCTATCAAAGGGCAGAATTAGCTTAGTGGATTTGTTGTTTGTTGTTGTTTTCTCTCCTGTTTACCTTCTTCTCTAACTTTCCCTCTAGTAGGTAATAATATTTTTTCTATTTATTTTTTCTTAAATTTCATCAACATTATTCCATCTGAGTTTTATCAAGGCCTCAAGAAACAGACATGTTGGAAAAATCTCAGACTAATAGAGTCATTTTGGTTGGAAGAAATCTTTAAGAGCATCAAGTCCAACCATTACCCCAGCACTGCCTGGTCACCACTGAACCATGTCACAGAATCACAGAATGGTTTGGGTTGGAAGGGACCCCTCAAGGTCATCTCTCTGAAGCATTTCCTATTTTTCAGATTTTTTTTTTTTGAGTTATCCATATAATATCCACCCACAAGATGCTTTTCAGCTACTACAAACAGGAAACACTTTTAATGCAGTGTTTGTGTTTGACTGTAGAGCTTCTTATCCACCAAAAGGTAACCATTTTAAGTCACTGGGGCATAAATCCAATTGACTATGAAAGGAAATTAGGACTTCAGCTGTCTGTTGCAACTCTTACAGCTTCACCTGTTCCCAAAGAAGAACATCATGCTACATCCAGGTGCACGAGCAAGAGTAGAGCTCTAGCACTAAAGCAAGTTGAACCAATTTAGAACCAAATAAAGAAGCAAATAATATCCGCACGTGAATTTTTGCAGACTTGTAGCATTCCATATTGCTCCAGGGAATAGTTCCCTCTCCTGTGATTAGCTGTCTGTTAGAACTATTAAGAAGTTTAAGATTTAAACTGGTTGCTCCACAGCTATAATGCAGTTGTTTCTCTGGTAAATCACTGGGAAGTCCACCCAATAGTATTGGAGAAAGCAGTAGAATTCAGGACAAAAAAATATTAAATTCTTTAAACCAGAGTAGTCAGCTCCTAGCTCTTACAGCTCTTTAGAGAAAAGACATGGGATTCTTATACACAGAAAAGGTAGGAATCACACACCAATATAAACTGTATAAAATCATATAAAAATTATGCATCCAACTTCTTAGCCTAGTGTCCAATTTTCTTCTCTCTGCAAAGGAGAGACAGGTGACTTCCAAAGGACAATTAATACTAAAAATGGTACCTAAAATGACTAGTTTGAATTGTTGTGTGATTTTCATAGGGCAGAAAAGAATCATAGCTAATTAATCTGATTTAGAGTCGTAAATTTTTTGCTTAAATTGCAAGACATAAATCGTTATTGCCATCTATCTAGGTTTTACATCTCAGGTTGAATTCTCATCCTAGGAGAAGGAACTTGCTGAAGAAAGAGTCACACAATTATCAAATAATTAACAAAAATTTTAAAATCCCCAACATTCAACAAGCATGATGCACTCTACCTTCCCCAAGCACAGGTACTAAGTCAGATGTCAATCCATGAAGCCAATATATTCCTTAGGACTATGCTAAGAAACCACAGTTATAAGGAAAAAAATACTTATTTTACCTCTTTGTGACCTATACAAAATGTTCCAAAGCTAATATTGTGGGGAAACTACATAACTACTTAAATATGTCTCTCCAAAAGCATTAATAAAAACTCAGATGAAGACTCAGAGTGGGAAGTCCTTAATCATTACTGTGATCTTAATTGGCATTGATTTGTCATCCAGCTGAGAGTCCTTCATTTCCATGGGGAATACCTATTTTTGCAGGAGTAGAAATGACATCAATCCAAAGAGCAAATGGAGCTAAAATTAAGCATTTTCTTTAGCTTGTTTCTGAACAGCCAAATAATTGACAGGAGCATTACTCATCATAGAATCTAAGGAGTAAGTCTCCTGAGATTAATCTTTTTTTCCCCCCTACTCAAAAATGCACATATTTTTCCTTTCATTCTTTCCTCTGGGCATAAGGCATCAAAAAGGAATAGAGCTTCGTAGACATGTTCACAGGTTAAATGCACTGTATGCTTGGATAGGAAATCAGCAGTTCCAAGTAATTGTAGGCAGACTTACACACCCATATCTAGTAAGCGACAGAATATATAAACAGGTATCTCCATGAGGAGAGAAAACTTCAACAAGTATCTCAGGATCATGCAAAGAGTAGGTGGATGTGTAAAAGCAAGTCAATGTAATTCCCCCACATCTCATGTAACGTCTCATGCAACATTGGTGTCACAAAGACAATTTCATGAGCTACCAGGAGGAAGAGCCTGGTCTGAAAACTTAATTAATCCTGCAGTTTACTCCAAATTTGAACAAAATATTTTCAGGGAATCTTGGCCTGTTTTTTATTCAGCTCCTAGAAGACATTTGTCTGCCACCTGGGTACAACCACAGGCTTAATGGCTCTGGAGCTCTGAAACTGAAGGCAAGCTTTGGATGGAGTCCACAGGGCTCTCAAGCAATTTGCCATGACTTGATGACCTGAAGGAGAAAGAATAATAAATCTGGCCTGGCTCAACTAAGCAGCTGGTGGTTTGCTTGCAGACAGCACTTACTTTTCCCTGTGAATGAGATGAACCTATGACCTGGTATGTATCAACCGAGCATTCCAATTCATCTGGAAGTCAAAAGGGATTAGCAGCTGTAGCTCCACTCTCTAGCTGTACATGACTTGTAATTAGACGGAGTCGATGCACAGGGTATGTTGCAGTTCTTGGCATTTCTAATCTTCACAAGCACTCATTACAAGGAGAAAACACAAAGAATCCAACAGGAGAGATCAACAGAAAAACAAACAAACAAACAAAACCAAAAACAAACAAAAAACCCTCCAAAAAACAGTTATTTTAAGCCAGTTCAGTTGCTTTTCCTAGTGCCCTTTCACACCAATTCTCTCTGATGATATGAAGAGAACTGGCCCACCGGTGAGTTATATCATTCAGATTTGTCCCATTCTGACTTCTCCAGTGACACAGAGAAAATAATCTAATTCCTTGGACTGAGTAACAAACCAATAAAGGGTCTAATTTTGCAGAGACGTCATATTCTGGTAAGGAAAGACTTGTAAAATTTAAGGCAGCAAAGAAAATAAAAATAGCTTGCTTAGAGAAAATGAGAAACTGGGCTTCTGTCTGGAAGCAGCCTCAACTCCTGCTAAAAAGCTAGATCCGGAGCAGGTCTTTCCACCAATTTCAGCAGATCTCACAACAAGGGCAAAGTAATCAGCAAGTCCCAGGATTGAACATTTATTCCTAGAATAAATAATAAAATAACCCACTCAGTGGGTTAGAAATAATTAATCTATAATAATACTACATATAGGAAAAATTAAAAGGAAATAAACATCTGTCTTTTCCAACCTAGTTTCAAACTTGATCTAATGTGCCTTGTTTTTTACCTTAAACTCAACTCATACAGCTGCCTTTCTTTCCCGTCTCCAGGGCTTGCAATTCCTAAAAGGCTGGGAAGATGTAGATAATAAGCAAATCATTAGCAAAATACCATGTTTCAGCTCACAGTCTGCCCTCATCTGTACTGATATGGATTGTGCCAGTCTGCCTTTGACACCTCAGTAATTTCACAAACTGAAGATCAAAGAGAGATGGCCTGAGCCACTATGGAAAGAGAGCCAAACCCTTACTGTTGGTTTTACACATGTGGGGTTCAACCAATTGCTATTGCTGTCTACCATTATGAAGTTAAGCATTGTATTAAACCAATAATTTTCAGGGTGGCAAAGGGAGATCTAGGGAGAAGCAAAATAAAAAACTGCTACATTTTAAGAACTCCCAGAACATGCAGAACAAATTTGTTTCTTGTTAGTCAAACACTGAAGAATTTCAGTACTCAAGATTAGAGATTTGCTAATTGGTGACAGCTGCCTTATTTGAATAGGGGAATTTTTTTTTTATTTCCTTCATTAAATATATATTTATACTCTATCATAATTTTATTTTCCTCTCCTTCCATTATATTATTCTAGCTCATCCCAGAATGAGAAGCTACAAATCATCAATGCCACACAACTATAATACTTACTTGATTTCTTTGCAGAGTTTCTCTTGTCTTTGTGAAAGAGGCTTGAAGTCCACTTATTGACAAAGCTCCTGGCTTTTTCTTAATGGTATGACAAAGCAGCAACCACTTTGATTTAAAGAAACAGAGCTTCCCAGTTAGGATCCACTGGGATATGTAATCAAATTTTGGTATCCAGGAAAGGATCCACATTCAATTAAAGCATATCTATATTCCCATTATACCAATATTTGTAGGACTAAGCAGTCATTACAAAAATCAAACTCAATTTAAGAGATGAAAATTTACTCAATTTAATGTGACAGGGGAGTGATTATATTCTTACGAAGATGTAATTTCTTTTTTGAGATCAGCATATACTTGGAGAATACAGTTAAGCTTTCAGTCCTGTAGCTCCTTCACCAAACCCCACAGGTTACTGGAGATGCAACACCAGTAAAACCCACTGTCAAAGAGCAAAACTGCTGCATTGCAGTCATTCCAAATGCAAGGGTCCTACTACACCCTAGGTAATAAAGTCAGTGTTGCTGCAGGATGGAATTCAGCTGTGAAGCACATTATTACCCTGCTGCATCAGACCAGAGCACTGTTGAGAAGGTGGCTTAATAATTTGCACTAACGCTTAACAAGCTAGACAGCTTTAATCTGGGCACTCTAACATCTCAGTCATGAGAGAAATTCAAACCAGAATATTAATCTCCAGGACTCATTGTATTTAATGCCAGACTGGCAGCTTTTGAAAGGCAGGCTCTGTTACTGATCCCTAAGTGTGTAACCCCATCAGATCTGACCTGACCTCCATGACCTACTTGCTCGCTAAAGACTCTCTTGGGAGGCTGCTGTCAGGAGTAGCAATTAGCACTGATTGAGATGAGATTCCTTATGATGCAGACACCTGTATAAGAAAAACTGGACTAGAACCATTAATTCATTTTACTCAGGTAAATGAACAGCACTGGTGATGGCTTTCAGGTAGTGTAAACATAGCTGGCTCTAAACTGATGACTTATGTAGGGGATCTCTTCATCCTGAACATCACGTCCTTAGTTTGAAGGAGAAAATGACAAAAGGACAAGCAGTTTCACTCTTTCTTTTGTTATTAATGTGCAATAATTTAATGAGTGGTTAATTGAGATTTCAACCATATTCATTATTACCCACACACTATTATTACTAGACATGTATTTTCTGCCTTCAGCCTTTGGTTAACTTAGATGTCTCATAGTGAATGTCTGACCAGCCTCCACTTTACTAGCTCAGGACCCATGATAAGAATCACTGGCAAAGCTGGTTTGCAGCATAGAAAAGAGGTAAGAGTCTCACAGATTGTTTAATAAAGGTAGTGTCATTTTCAATTATACAGCACAAACACTTCAGTAAATTCTACGTCACATCACCAAGGAAACTCACTGCAATAATTCAGTCAAAGCCAAAGAGAGGATTTCTACAACAGTTTAATAATAACAATGTGTTCTTCTCTGTTGCCCTTTATCCAAGGATATCAGTACTTTTCACCTATATTAATTCATTTTATTAACACAGCTCAGAGTGTAATTTCAGAAAATTAATTGAGTATGACATTCCTGTGTGTCCTAACTGTTGATCCCTTGCCATCTCTCTGCAGACCAAGAAAAAGCCCCATAAGCATCTCCACATCACGTGGCGAGAAATTCCTTCCCCCACCCTGCGCTTTGCAAAACTCGCCTCTTGGATGTGTCAAAATTAAGGAAGTACATTATTCTAGCACCTACTTCTCAGTTCATCCAAATCTTCTATTACAGTCCCCAATAAGAAGTGCACCAGCCTGAAATACATAAAGCCAAGGATTGCAAAGGCTACCGGGTAATGAAGGACATAAATAGTTGGATTCTTTTTCAGATGTGATTCTTACTTCATATATTTGTATGCAGAGCACCTGGAATGACATAAAACAGTGGATCATGATGTCCACCCAAAGTGTTGTGGTCAGGGAAAAAAAAGGTTTTAGAGCGGTAATCAACCGAACAGAGCCTCAGGCTCCCAAGATCTTTCTTCTTTCCCCAGCCACACTCTGTCACATCTCCCATAGCAGCACATTTTCATGATCCATGACTCAGTTTCCCTATTCAGGAAAACTGATCTATTCTGCTTACAGTAAGATTAGTGCACAGGCTTATTCTTTCCCGTGCTTTTACATCCTAGCATAGGAGACAAAGACAAAGTGTTGCCCAGGCACTTCAGGATCTGGCAGTACTGCAGCTAATGGCTGCAGCTCATATTTTTACTGCCGCCTTTTCCTCTAACTCGTTCTCATTTCATTCTTTTCTCCCTATTCTCGTACAGGTCAACTTGACCTATGCTCAGGTCACTGCAAATCTCTTTATTGACTTTGTATCTTCAGTGAAGATTCATCCTCTTACTTTTCGAAATGTTATTAGCCTCTCTTTTTTTGGTAAATATGGATTTTTAACACTGCCTTTGGCACGTTCAGATACAGATGCTTACGTGTTGAAGGGGACATTGAAGGGGGAAAAGAAATCATGTGCGTTGCCTGGACAAAAGGATTGGCCCACTGCACACAGTTCGAGAACATTCCCCCCAGACCAGCAAAGGAACACACAAGCTAAAACTCAGCTTTTAATGAGACAACTGTGACTTCACACACAGAGATAACTATTGATTTGATCATCACTGGAAGGGTGAAGGTGCAATTCCCCCCCTTCCCATCTACTCCCCTAGAGCCCATCACCTTTCAGAAACATGACAAGTAGCACATAGCTAAAATGACACAGGAGATATAAAGTGTATTTTAGGATACGAGATGACCATGGCTTGCACGAGAAATACAAACGTACAAACTTGTTCCATTGTTGTAGGACATTTCATCCATACCAGCACTTGCTCTCAGCTGGATCTGATCAGTGTTTATTCAATGCTAACTACCATTCACTAGGAACAGAGTCAGCCCTCCTGGTTTTCCTCAGTGTTAGTTTATGCATAATAAAATCATACTGGATCAAAGAAAAGACCTTCTAGTTCTGTATCCTGTGCCCAATTCCACCCAGAATCAGGTGCTTAAATGAGAAGACAAGCAGTAATGATACCACCAAGAAAAGCTCCTCCAGATCCATCAATCTGTGGATCAGGGCTTTCCAGGGCAAGGACTGAAGTCAAAGGGATTAATCTCCCACAGTGGACTCTTGCTTTATAAATAATCCTATTCTTTTTAAATGTCTTGGAAGCTCTTCATATACATAAACTCATGAAATGAGGTTTGCTATCACAGCATATACAAAAAGAACACTTCTGTTTTGCTGGCAACATGCCAGCTAGTAACTCCACATACCCACGGCTTGCCTCCAGTCATCTTGCAATGGGGAGTGCATATGCTGGGGTCTGATAAGAAGAGATGCATGTGTGCATGTGCAGTCATGATTTTAGGGGAACTAAGCAGTTTCAGTGTGGTTCCTGAACAATTAGAGAGCCCAAGAGTGCTTGCAGTTATGCATTTTCCCATATCTCCATATTATAACTTAAAAAGGGGGAAAAATAAGTAACAGAGCTGCTCAGGTTTATCAATGACATGAAGAATTTTAAGCAGACAGCAGAGCAGAAAACCTATTGCTTTCTGCAGAGTGCTATTAGTATTGCTTATTTAGTTCAGTGAATGAAGTTGGTATCCTCCTCTACCGCATTTGTCTTGCTTTGATTTCCACCAAGTTTAATCTTCTTTTTCCCTATCCAAATCACAATAACTCATGAAGGCAGTGTGGGTGCATTTCTCTATATAGGTGAAAACCTAGGGAGTAACTTAAATCATTATGAATTCTTATAATATGTAACGTTTGACTGACAGACACCAGCATGACTAAGAGTAGTGCTTCTCTTCCTCAGGACTTTGGGGGATCTCTCTAGAGGAAATATTTTGTAGAATAATGAGACTGCAGAGCTGTGAAGCTGTCAGTGCTGGGCTAAAGAGTAGCACACAGAATGCAGAGAGGTTTAAAAGCCAGTAGTGAAACCTGTGCTTAAATCCTGGATCAGAAGTGGGCAGAGCGAAAAATAAAAATTAAAATTAAATAAGGACGGTTTCCTTCTGATTAACTGAGGGACTAGTATTTGTGTCTGGTGTCTCCTTCTGGAGCCTACATACTACATACTGATCTCCTATTGTTTGCAATTTATAGAATGCATACTTTTTAGGACCAATAAAATCCCATATAGTTTAGAACTTATGGAAAATAACTGAGATATAGTCAGATCAGACTAGTTCTGATTATATTTTACAGTTGTATGCATACACACAAAAACATGCATAGGTGCATATAAACTAAAACAGAAATAAAACTGACCAATATATTCTATTTTTTTTTTTTAAAAATCCTAATTTAGACTGTGCTTCAATGCTAGCAAGAGCAATTTCTCAAAGTGTTTGGCCTTATTACTAAGCTACTCTGGTGGTAATAATGCCTGAATCCAAAGGCTTGTTTACATGGTCTGCTGCTTCCTTGCACAAACTATTGACCATCTGTGTAAAAGTTTCCTGGGCAATGGATTGAACTCAAATATGTGATGATCCCATACTGGCAATAACGTAAAAAAAAAAGTTTTTTATTATCCCCCCGAATCAAAGGCTTAATAAAAGTAACTCAACTTGAACCGGCCTGTGTTGCCAGGAGCTACGGGTGGGAGAATAAATGCTGAGAGACTTTTAGGGATGTATTTTCATTTACCCAAAAGTTCCAAAAGAAGGAAAAGCATGAGAACGGGAAGAAGGACTGAAATAGAGTGAACGACGGATACTAATACCTGACATTGTAGCCATGAATATCCAAAGCGTGGATTTGTAGAACCATATCCTAATTTCTAAAGTCTCTTTTGCCATCTTTGCATTGTAAATGTAGTGCCTATTTATAAGCATGTTGAAGGGAATTAACACTGTGTATAGATAGGCAGGGGGTTAAAAGCTTTACGAGTTTTTTATTAAACATTGGGAGTGAGCTTCCGTTGCTAGCTCTCTGGCGAACTGTGAATTTAACACACCGTACACTGTGATTGCTGTGAGCTTAGAGCCTGCACACAATCTTTATAATTTGGCTAGCAAACATTCAGTAAATAAGGCATATTAAACTAGTGACTTCCCAGCCCAGTCTTGCAGGTGAAAGTTTGGTAGGTTTGGGTGATTCCAGACTGCTGATCCCCTTAACTGATGTAAGCACTTCTGCATGAAGATGCTCCAGATTGAGTGATTCATTTCGATTTATTTCCCATTTCTAACACACTCTGATAGAAACAGCAGGAGCAGATGAAGATGCTCCAACTCACTGGCCGCTTCACTGGCCCTTTGCCAGAGGTTACTGGCCACTAATTCAGGAAGACCGAAAGGGAACTTGAAAATATTTCTCAATTGTTTCTGTTCCTATTTTGAGATTTCAGAATAAAATAACTTTACCAGACATTTTAATCTATGAGTCTGTAAAACTCAGTCGCAGAGGGACAGGGACATGTTTCACCACTCCATCCTGGTGACAGTGGTAGGGACAAGGAGACCTAGGAGAGTGGCAGTGCCTTTATTTCTAAGTTTAACAGTTTGTCTCTCAACCCTCAAACCTATCTTTTTATCAAATGCATTTACCAAACTTTCAGATGAGTATAAACCAATCAATTTGAAATCACTTTCAAGTTTATATCACTGCAACTTTGCATCTAGCAAAACCTTTGATGAGCTCTTTACCAGGGCCTTGACTCTACAAGCACTCAAGTATACTCTTCATTTTAAGTACATTCCTCAAATCTATTGATCTCAATCCACTTCAGTGGATTATAAACATGTACTTAAAATTGGAGACTTGTATCAGTGCTTGCTTAATACAAATTTGTAAATGCTGAAGTGGACTAGATTTAGATACACTAAAAATGAAGCTGATCCTTTAATATTATCCTAATTTGCACAGACTTCTCACATGCTTATTATTAAACATATTTTTGAGCTTTGCTATACTGGAAACCAAAGCATTGCAACAGAAATATGTCTGAAATGATAGTTCAGATGGTCAGATCAGAGCTCTTATGCCTTTATCTCCCATGTGATAGCCATGAACCTATAACTGTTCAGGAGGCAGGAGCTGCTCAAAAAGGGGAACCTGCAGGGGTGAATTCTATGAGAAGTTGCTAGAAGCTTTCCCTGTGTCTGGCAGAGCCAATGCCAGCTGGCTCCAAGATGGCCCTGCCAGTGGCCAAGGCTGAAGCCATTAGCAACGGTGATACTGCCTCTGGGATAATATATTTAAGAAGCGGAGGCAACCCTGGGTAACCAAAACTGCAACAGGAGAGAAGAGAAAGAATGCATGAGAGAAACAACTTTGTAGATATCAAGGTCACTGAAGGAGGAGGGAGAGGAGATGCTCCAGACACTGTAGCAGAGATTGCACTGCAGCCCATGGTGGAGCAGGCTGTCCCCCTGTGACCCACAGAGGCTAACGGTGGAGCAGATATTCCCATACAGCCTGTGGAGGACCCCACACCAGAGCAGATGGGTGCTCGAAGGAGGCTTATTCATCTGTTTTCTAAGCCATCACATTCTTCTCGTGCTTTTTCACAAAGGAGTCTTCTGCAGTGTGTGATATTTTGCTCAGCCTTTTCCAAGCCCCACATACGTCAGCCATATCCTTTTGAAAAGGTAAAGTCCAGTACCTCATTCAACACTAAGACAAGACTGCAGCACTGGCTTATGTAACAGCTTTATTCAGTAAGAGTTAGTCTTTTAAAACCACAGAATCAGTTCACTTGGACTTTTTTTAGTACAAAGTCACCAATAAACAAACAAATAAGCTGTAACTGTACAAAATTACAGTAGAATGTATCAATTTTATTTCAGAGAGCAAGAGAAGATTATAACAGCTGCTGAAAACTAGATGCACTGTATGGAAGAGGAGGGGGGTGGTGGTGAAGAATTTATTGGTATTGATCTATTTATCTATTTATTTTTACTTTTGTTACCACAATGCAGTTATAATTCACTGCTTCTGAGATTGAAAATTTGGAGAAAGGAGTCTTACTTGGTTGATATGGCAAATATATATTATTCTAAATATTATTCCCCTAGTGATTTCTTGTCAACTTCAAACAGTTAGTGCTCAAAAAAATGGATGTTTTAGAATTGCCAGAGTGAAGGAAATTCCTTCAGAAGCACACAGAGCAAAATAAGGAATGATTAGTTTCTGCCTCTCCTAATACAAGAATTAGAGGGCATCACATGAAATTTCCAGGCAATGAGTTCAGGGCAGCCAGACCTTCTACACATAGCTCAGAGTTAAACTCTAGAACTCCTTTCCACAGACAACTGAACATGCCAAAATTTTACACAGCTTCACATTTAGATAAGAAAAATCTATAAAGGATTATTAAACACAAAGATGCTGTCTCTGGCTCAGCAAATTCCCAAACCACAAGTCACTGGGTCTGGGAACTTGTACAAGAAAAGCACTTGCATGCTTTTTCTGCTTCTGAGCTCTTCCTTATGTATATGGAGAGATATATATGCTAGTAACTGCTGCCAAAAGCAGGATAAAGGTCTGAGGAGTCACTGGTCTCACTCAGTATGGCTCTTCCTATCATTTATGTGTTACAGCAGAGAGCATTTAAATCCTGGAAAAGGTTTCTCTTTTTTCCCCTCATCTTTTTCCACTACTATTTTCATTGATAATACAATCATCACTTTTACTATTAGTCACACCATTTTTATAAATCACAACAGGTTTTGACACATTTGCTTTCATTTCTGTTAATAATTTTGCTGTATCTTATTTCAAATATATGTCAGGGGAGGACTGTACAGAACAGTTGTGCTCACTGCTGAATATTCACATAAAAATCTCTGAATAGCCTGTAATCAGTGTAGACCGAGCACACAAGCAATAAACACAAAGTGGAGATACATGGACAAGTGGTACAACTCATCTGAGATGTTATACCAGGTTGTTCCAGTGCCAGCTAATTGACAGTCCTATCAGAAGCTAGCACAGTTTGTAGCATGGCCTTGGTTTGCCTTGGGTTCACCTGACTTGGACTTTGTCTCAGTGCTGGGATGGAGGGTGCATGTGAGTGACACCTTTCTAGTCCCTGATTTCCAGGAGGAAAAAGGGTGAAGCCAGTTGGGTAACAGAAACAATTGAAACTACTGAGATGAGGAAAAAGGTGCCAGAGTAGATCCTTCAAGCACAGAGAAATATCACTTCTCCCTTCAGTGCAGGGAAGCTGAGGAAGAACTCCAAACCCAAACATTTCTGTAGAACTGAGCTCTCAGTAACATCAGCACATTTCCCTTCCATGGCCCCTGCTCTCAGATCATGCAATCAAGCTCCTCTTCAGCTGTCAGAATGGCAGCCTGTGTGAGCTATTAGTCACACTCTCATCCTCATCCAGAGTATTTTTATTTATTTGTAGAGTAGTTGGGTGTTTTTTAATGAATGACAAGCAACACAGACTTGTCAGAGGTGTGAGGGGAAGAATTATTTTCTCCTGTAACTCTGACAGAAGGAGAATGAGGCTGTGTCACAGCACCCACAATACATCTCTAGGTTGACCAGATTAGCCACCCCATAGCTCAGCAAACTGAGCTAGGACCCTTCACATAAGTTCAAAAAGATTATATTCCTGACAATCCTGTAATTTGAATTTACACACCAATAAACTGCCATATATCCCTCTCAAAGGGACTGGATAGCAAATGAATAAATATCTTATCTTTAGGAAATCTTGTATCTTTGTTTGGTTGCCTACATCAGGACGTCTTCAAGAGTCTTAGCTTTTGGAAACCTTTAAAATCTTAATCTGTCAAGAAGGGTGCCAGAAACAAAACCATCAAAAGAAGTCCACAATAGCTCTCCAGCTGCCACCACATTTTAATTCTAAACCCACAAAGAAATAAACGTAGCTTCAACTGAAAGCATCAGACCATCTCACATACCAGAGTAGGGCTTGGTTTGAGTGTTTCTGGGTCATCCTGCAGTGCTCACACTTGCAGAGTGAGCATCACATGCTGCCATGCCAATCAGTCTTTTTATCAACGTTAAAGAGTTCAGGTTTGAACCTTAAGTCAGACTTTCAATCAGGATTTATTGCCTTTTCATTTTGCTTCAGAGGCTGACAAGTGGGCTTAAGCACATTTCAATATGCTGATTCTTCTTTATTAAAGCAATCACACGCAGAGAAGCACAGAACAACCTCAATGGCTGGAAAAGCCCAGTTGGATTCTGATTTACTAAGTGCTTAGTGCCATTAATAAGACCTAACAAACACCCTGCAGGATTTGATCTTACAGTACTATAACAGAGTCCTGAGTTAGAACAAGGAAAGATATTGTCTAACTACTACTTTTACCTGCAACCACATCATTATGAGTCTCAAGACTAAATACTGTGAATTCATTTCCCATTGATTAAAAAAAAAAAGTAGGTTTTGACTACTTCTAGCATTGCAGAAATACCAGCCATCTTTATATCAGCCCAGCTGAAGAATAGTCCAGTTTAGGTCAGCACAGATTTTATTTCATCCCCCTCAGTTGATGCACTATTTACTCAAGGATATTATCTTTGGTAATGTTGCATACAATTACAGAAATCCAGATGTGAGCTGGAGTATGTGAATTTGCTTCCTTGCTAGTATCACACCTGTTAAGCTCAGCAGTGATTTTGGAACAGGTACTGCTATTCCACTGAACTTCCTTTAGGATTAATGAAGGGAGGCTATATTCAACAGTGGAACAACCCCTTGAAAGATACCAACTGAGCAAAGCTGTAGTAAAACATTTCACACCTATGTGCCTCCCCCAGGCCTAGCTTACACTCTTCTGTTTCAGCTGTGCTTTTCCCAGCCTTCTTATGGCTCCTCTGATCTGTCACCCACCCACTCTGAACCCATGGGTCATCAGTCTCACACTTCTAACACATTCTTCTTTCTACATTTTCATTTATGTTTATAAAATAACTGGCAGTACCCTATTGCAGTAAAGCTTTTATGACCTTTAATTATTGTGGCCATGATACTAAAGTGAGGTCTCACTTAGCAAAAAGGACGAGCTGCTATACTTAGTCACCCATGGATCTCCCACTGTGCCTGCACTGAGTCACACTGCCTCTGGGTCTAGTGTAGGAGGAGCTGTGCATGAGAACTGTGTCACACATTTACTGCTAGATCCCATCAGCACCTAATTGCTTCTCAGGAACTGGCCTCTTGCTTGTAGCTCTGGGACAGCATGAGTGGCCTCCACTCAGCACCAAGGTGACACTCAGGATAGGAGTGGAGGTAAGAGGAAAGGTATTCTAATTTATTTTCAAAAGCAAAAAATTCTCCACTTTTTCCTACACTCATCTAAGGCACCTCCACATTAGATATTCCATAGCATTCCTTTTATAATGGTTGACAAGTTGACTCAAGGCATATAAATCCCCAGGGGAAGATTTTTTCAAGGGAAAGGAAAAAAAGGAACCCATCTTAGCAGTACTCCAGCGTGCATATCAATAACAGAACTTCAACATTCACTTCCTGAGTGTAATTACATTCATCTGCATCTACGACAAAGTGACCTGTCGAAGTGTCAAAGAATCTAGTTAGGGAGTGAAATTCCTTGCTCATAACAACAGCCCATGTCAACACCTGCAGCTGTCCTATTTTCATTTTAGCTGTAAAGAAATTGTCTAGGCTTGCAGTTAAGCAATGTCTATGGTGTATGGTTGCAAAGGTGACTATTATAAGTGTGTAAGATCAAGTCCTAGCATCAAGATATTTAAATGTGAGCTAAATGGCCTTGGAGGACTTGAACACAGCTAGGCTAATAATAAATGCTCCAAAAAGGGTTGAATTTCACCTGGCATGGGAAGAAGGCAACATACTGCCATGCTGGAGCAAGGTGAAATGAAAAATCTTTTCACCTTAGCACAAAGGTATAATTATTATGCTGGAGGCAAAAATTTTTCTGCACAGGCCAATTCATGATGGTCAAGGGCCATAAATTGCAAATTAGGCTAATTTCACAAGTTAACCTCAATAAATTAAGAATCACTTCTTCCACCTCCATGACATCACTTGACATCTCCCTGGGTAAATGCCACTGAGCTGTGTCAGTCACTGATGAATCCCAAATGGGAACTTCCCCTTTGTCAAACCTGAGCTCTGTGCCTGAATGGACAATTGAGGAGAAAACACGTGTGCAACAGATAGCAGCTCCACACTATAGAGGATAACAAGCATAAGAAATGGTTAGAGGCTTGATCTAAGATCTGATCCAATGTTACACAGAGGTTAGTCCTGATCCAAACTACAAGACTTAGGGGAACTTGTACTCTTAGGAAGAACTACTCAGGTGCTTAGAGCATGGTTACCTTAAGATACAAGTTATTAGCTCCTTCTAGTGTCCCTTGATCTCCATCAGAAGGCACAGCAATCCAAAAATCCATTGAAGACGTTGATTTTTAAGATCAGTCCCACTGAGTTACGGTGAGTGTAGTCTGTACAACCTATGTGCTCTCCCATGGCATTTCCTGGCCTCTTAAACAGATCAGATCAAGAACTACCATTGCCTGTGGGGCACCTTCCAGGTTCAGAAAACAAGCTGGTTGTTATCTGACCTTATTTCTCAATATCATATATGGGCTGAATGTGCCTGGAAATCTATTAGTGTGACCCACAGTTGTGCAAGTACGAACATCCCTGTCAGAGAACAAATGGACTTGGAAGAAACTAACATAGTCACATAAATAATTTTAGCCTGGACTCAGAGCATACTATATAAACGGTTCATTTTCACTGTACACCATTCTACAGCGGAACTGCAGATATATCCCTCACAACCTATTCTGGGCAGAGAAGAAATTTTGTTGAAGACCCATAACAAATGACCAGTCAGAAGTGGCAAGCCAAGGAAAAAAAAATTACTGACCGATGTGCATAAAAGAGCATTTTCATAAAATATAGCTAGGTTGGGCTGAATCTGAGCACATGGTGTCATATAAGGGGACATAAAATTGTTTTCTGCATAAGCAGAGATACTAGAGATTGTTGCAGTGCTTAAAGTTCCCCACCACTCTGATCTGATGTGAGCAGGGAACAAACTTCTGCTCACATGGGCTCAACTCAACAGTGGAAGAATTTACCTAACTGTCAGTGGCTGCTGCTTTCACGGCTTTAGAAATTAAGTTAAGGTGAAATGACAAGAGGTTGCCTTCTGTCTCAAAATCAGCTGAACTTACATTCCTAGAAGTATTTGCTTTGCTGAAGCCTGGAGATGACATGAAGTTATGATACTGAAACTATATTGGGTCAACCTGCCAGGTTTGGCACAACATTACCAACAATTTTGTTTCTAAATGCTGAAAGATAACTGGAATATTGCAGTTTTATAACTAAACAAAACTCAGTTCTAATAACTGACATTGATATATATATTAGCCACTTTACCACAGCCACTGAAATTTTGCTGTAACTAAAAAAAAAAGGGGTTCTTTTTCTAATTTTGAATTTGGTATGGAATAGAAATAGGCTTCTATTCATATCTTTTTACAACAGGAACTTCAGCATAAACTCACTGACGTTTTTCCTTCTTGCAGGAGATTTTGTGAAGTTATTGCCTCTTAACCAAAAAGAAATTGCAGCTTCATCGTGGTTCCTCAATGTCTAGTTCCTCATAGCTTAGTATGATGGCTGTTGCTTCTAGCTCAGCTTTGCTGCTCTCCCACTGCTATGCGCCACTCAGAGATGCTATGACCCACACAGATTACTCTATAGAAATTCACATCATACTCATTTACCACTCCAATTCACATTTCTTGTCAGTAGAGAATCACCTAGTTAACACCAGCTCTGCCCATGAAAGGTTCTGAGTATACCAGGTTTGAAGGACAGAGCCACACTTAATTTGAAAATATAAAGTAGTAAAAAGAAAATATTTTTTAGAACATTCAAGTAAAAATCTCATGTATAATTATTTAATCAAACCAACAGGTTGCTTCAGTTTTCCCTATGGCATTGAATAGACACTGCAGACTGGATGATACAATCTGCTTAATGAACTCCATGTGGATTTTTCAGGAGATCTCTGATCACTAAAATAGTGAAGGCTGTTGTCACTGGGTGAGCAGAGCCAGACTGAGAATCTGCTTGCCCTGTGATAGACAAGCTCAGCAGAGCAGCCCTATTAATTAATTACTGGTAAAACTTTGAAAAGCGTTAGATAAATTTAAAAAAAAAAAAATCAACTGAAGACCCTACCATGAGAAGTAGCAGCTCACGCAACACGGAGAAGTCAGATCATCTGGTAAGCTAGTGTTCATGAGGGGCAGGAGAGCATAAGTGTCATGATCAGGAACACTATTGTCATGCAGCATTTTTCAGGTATCACCATTACGTGATAGTCTAATGGTTTTACCCCGTGCTTAGATAGGAATAAAATGGATATAGCAAAGAACAAGCAATATTAACCAATTCTGCTGAGATGATAACTGAACTACTGATTAGAAATGGGATATTTTTAACCACCTAATAATATACTCATACGAAATTATTTATTTTCATATGGCTGACGTGGTTCTGATGGACCTGAACATCAAAGCCCAGTCATTACACTGCTGCCAGGTAGTGAATTTCTACTGTTATAACAGCAGTTAATCATTACAGCTATAGGAAGGAGAAGATTGAGTTGAAGAGTTTTCTCCTTGATCACAGATTATAAATGGCTATTTCCTCCTCCTTTTTTCCTCTTTTTAAGGATGATCTTTTGTGCCCAGGATACCCAGAGATATGGCAGATTTGAGACAAGTTAAAATCCTTTGGTCATTCTAAATGTCTTAAAGATACCACTACAGTTCCACTTCATAATTCCATTGCTAATTATACAGGCATGTGACAAGATTTACTAGGTGAAATTCTGTGGTACATGTTATGAAGGACTAGCAAGTTAAGATTATTTTTTCTGCTTTCATGTGAGCTGTTTCTTGCATTATCAAAATTCACAAGAAAAGACAATATGAGGAGGTTGTGCAGTCCAGAAGATGACTGCAGTTTTATATAACTAGTACTTTGAATAATAAAAATTTATGATTCTGAGTCTGAATCTATATGAGTTCAAGAGGCTTCTGGTTCTTGAAAAGGATAGACAGGCTGATTTGTTAGAGCATCAGAAAACTACACAGGGGTTTTATGCAAGGCAGGAAGGAGTTGGGAGGGAACAGGCTGCTTCTTGGCAAATGAAAAGGTAGCTATTCATCACTTTCACTGAAAGAAACTTGACTTCTTGCTCTTTTCCCCTTGCTCTTCAGTTTTAGTCTTTTACTTGTTCACTGGAGCCATAACTTCTTCCCCCTACACATGACCTTTCATCCTCTTTTTCAAACAGCTGCTATTTTCTACATAAATACCATAAATGTGGATGTTTTACCAGTCATTATTCAACATATCAGGTGAAGAACAGCCTATTGCCTACTTATGGCTGAGTTCTCAAGACAGTTCCAGGTACCAATAAACAAACCTAAGTCTTCCATTTTCCAGGTGTTCCTCAAGATGAAATAATCTATAATGTGGTTCTACTCAATATTGTGTGTGTGAGCTTCTATTGGCATTTATGCTAAAGTAAACTTTTTTTTTTTTTTTTTAACACACGAAGCATGCAGGAATTGTTCTGCAATCACTCCTCACAGAGCATCATTCTCTTATTTGAATTCACACATCTCTATGTCAAAACACATAACATTAGACCACCATGAAAACACCAGTACAAGTATATAGATACAGTCAGGATCATACATTCACAAGACAAATATATTTACATATGAATATAGACAAACACAAAGGAGACCACACGCTCATCTACAGCCACACATCTGATTGCACATATTCTGTTGCAAACACGTTTACACACAAGCCACAGTCAATCACAGCTACACATGAAAACAAGAATTTACACTCTATAGATGAAGACAGAAACAGGCACATCATAGCACACGTACTACCCAGCTGAACCACATTTGAATTTCATCACATTTCAGTTTCAGCTTGAAATTGAGCACAGTAAATAATTGTTTTCAGGCCTGTGGGACATGAGCAATGAAGACAACAATGTCAATGATATAAAATTAATAGTGCAAAATGGCAATAAAATGGGAAGATCCCAGCACTGCCCATAAAAGCATATTAGCCTGATATGTATTTACTCTTCTTTTCTGGAGAAATAAGTTGGTTTCTTAAAGCTTATGGGAAATACTAACAGTAATGAAGCAGAAAAATGATGAATGTTAAAAAATTAGGGCGATCCATAAATGGTTATAAACTTGCCCCCCTTTGTTGCCCATATACTTTTGATGAGCTTGCAAAGTTTGAAATCTTTTAAATTTAAGACAGAACAGTTTTATTTCTTTCAAGCTACAGTGGAAATAATTTCCTTATCTATCATTTAGAATGGTTTAATACTTTCATTAATCCACACATCATAAAGCAGAAAGTGATTTTTATACCTATTCCAATCACTCATTGTGTCTCCCTGCAAATGGAAAATGGCTGTTTTCTGCTGATTCTGAAGTTAAACTTAAGGCCGGTATCTTCACAAGCCAGGCTAGTTGTGAAGGCAAGGATTTAAAGGCAGAGAGAACAGGTGCCATATCTGCTCTGTCTTTAATGGATAAACTGGTGGCCTTTAATATCTAGCAAGACTGCTGGTCCGGTTGCAAGGAAGCATTTCCCTGTCACATTTGATGGAAGCCACATAAAACACTGGTTAGAGTAACAGTGATCTTGTTAGCCACATGAACCTCCTACCACTGTCTGTGCCCTTGTCTCTAGATGCAGTCATCCAAGCAAAATATGACAAATGATTTTCAAAACACATTGACAGAACTGGGGTATGGCTGTGGACAACTGATCAAGTTCTAGCTACCTGAGAAGATAGTTGGTATGGACTTCAAGAAATAATCTCAGTTATAATCAGTGGTGTAAGCAATAATCATGTTGCAAATTAAGGCTTTATTTTGTTAGCATTAGGGTTTTATTTCCCATCCAACCATTCCATGAATCTCCATCCAAACAATGGATATTTGACAAAAGTCTTTTCTTGTCCTTAAAAGCCATATCCTCAGCAGATATCTGCTGACCCATTGATGTCATGATTTCAAAAGCTGTTGAGTTGCTCAGCTTCTACTTTCTCTAGCTTCTTCTGTTTGTCAGGAAGCAATTTTCCCGTACTTTTGGATTTGTCAGCCCCAAAACTATTCAATGATTTAATAGACAGAATCTTGTTATTAATGTCTCACAGTGGTATCAGCTTAAGCCTAGATCTATAGAACATCAGGCTTTAAGCACTTACCACAGCACAAGTTATCATGCATCCCCAGTGACATCAACAGGATTTTGACCAGCTCTCTTAATGTACCCAGAGCTGGCTCAACACTTCTCTGAAATTTGTGAAAATTCGGTTTACCACCTTATGGATGAGCTGTACCTGCCATAAGAACGGCAGAACTTCCATGAAGAACACAGAAGAAAACTGAGGTTGGACTTGTATGCACCTTCTGACAGCACAGATATGAAAGAGTACAAAACCTGCAGGGAATGGTCCTCTCCCCAGTGGCATATCTTACCACACACATCAGCCTCTCCCTCAGGGCTGGTCACACTTTCTTTTGTTCCACTCACCAGATGAACATCAAGATCAAGGCCATTTTATTTCTCTTGGTAAGCTGCAGGTCTTGGCCTAAATTAAGACCTGAACTTACCTGCATTTGTTAGATTTGGTATTAGGTTGGAATTAGACCCATAATTGTGGAATATTTTGCCTACAATGAGGCATAACATAGTCAACAATATCACTTTTCAGCATATAAGGCAGAAGTGGCACAGGCAACTCCTTGCAGTCTTCACCTGCACTCTGGCTGTATGTGTTTTGGCAATGTCTCAGGGGAGATGAGAAAAAGGGACACTTCCCTTCAACCTTCCAACAAAGCCAAGCCATAACATCATATACACTGAACCAGGAGACTAGGCTTTCTGGAACACTTTTCTGAACTTAGGTGCCCAAGAGCTGACCCTCCTACTCGGCCTGCAAGTTCCCTTGGGATGCACGCTTCTGTGCCGAGGTGCTCTGGTTCTGGCAGTTAGGCACCTATTTCCCTTCCAAGTACAAGAAGTTTTCCACTTCACATAGGTAAAATAAATACTATTTAGATGTATTTAATAATTTAGGTGGGTGTCATTATCCTGTCCTCCCACACTTTTTTGCAACCATTTCCAACAATTAAGTAGTAGAGACAGCAGCCTGTTCCCAAGCACATCAATATATAGATCCAAAGGCAAACAAGACTCAAATTTGGGGTACATTGAACCTGACTGTGTTAAAGGCTCACAATTCATTAATGTTCAATAACAAGCATCCTTTGAAAGCACCAACCATCCCAAAGAACCTTATGAAGTGGTCCAGCCTGTTGACTTTTTTATGCATCAGATTTAGAAGCTCATGACTTTGGGCCCTCCATGATACTAGATTGTGAGTATCTCTCATGTGAGACAGGATCTCCAGCTGAGTGGAACACCAGCCCCACTCTGCCTGACTTGCCGACTTTCAGTGGAATTGCAGGCAGAAGAAGTAGGGGTCACAGGCTTTCAATGTGCGGGTAGAAAGCCTCTCAGTACCTTCCCCCTTTCTCTTCCAAATAAGTTCAAAGAATTTGTCAGTGGCAACCAACGTTATTCCTTTACCAAAATGCCTAATCAGTATGTCAGCTGGACTATTAGTAAGACAAATCCAACACCATAGGTCATAAACACAATATATTTTGACACTTTTCCCCTTCTGATAAATTTCTCATTTGTTATTCCAGTACATGACTTTTTAAAAAAAAGTTGAATGAGCAAAGGTTTTACTTGGTTTTCCTGAATAAGAGATGTGTTTTTTTAATACTCATCCCTGGTATGATAACACACAGAAGAGTACAGAGATGAAAAATTGTTTCTTTCCTCAGAAGTACTGGAGGGAATAACTATCATTACAATATGTTGGTGAAAAATTAGCTTTTCTACCTCCCACACTAATATTCAGGAAACCTTGGTGAAAGTCATAAACACAAGAGGTAAATTTTTTCCAATTTAGCTTTTGCTGAAATGCTGCAGGCAACAGAAGCAGACGGCCACATCTGTTCTGGGAGGCACACTGCCAGCTTAGCACTTGTGTATTGTTTGCTTTTCTAATGGGCCATCCATTCCCCACACCACATCACAGGTCTTTCCCAAGTGTCCCACTCTCACATCCAGTCCACATTCACTCCAAATGACCCTGCAAACCACTAATGGGCACTTAACTCCCAGAGGTCTCAGTGTGGGGCAATCTCCTTTGCTTTTCATGAATTCAGAACAACTGGACCCCCTGGATACTGCAATATCACATGTACTCTGTTTACAGTGGTTCACAAAAAAAAAAAAAAAAAAAAAAAAAAAAAAACAAGCAAAGCCATTCATAATGTGTTTGCTTCAGGTTTGAAGGTATGTCATAACCACAAAGCAACATTCAGTGAACTGAAACCTGAGATACCTGAGCAAGTGAGGACCAATACTGGGATCAGTTTAATCGTGGTGCTCTCAAGCTGCTTCTGTATTATATAATCTGACCAAACACAGCAATAATCTTTGCAGTACTTGATAAAAAGGATGCCACTCTTCCTATCACCTTGCCATGTAAACTTAATCTACAGCCATCTTCAACTCCTGATTAGCAAGTAAGATGACAAGAGCATTTGGAAACGCAATGTGTTACCTGAAAATCCACCAGAAGCCTTTAATGTTGATATCCTTGCAGGATAAATAGTCTCTTTTAAAGTTGGGGGTTTTTTTCATGTTTAAGAGTTTTTCTAGTTCTGAACTGAAGGTAAAACCTTTCAAGTCTTTGTCAAAACATTTCTCTTCAGATGACAATTGCATCTGTTTTACTGTTACTCTCTCTTACTGCTCCCACACTTCCCCCAATGTGCAGGCCCCCTTGTGGATAATGTGTTTCCAAGCAATTATAAGCCTTGACAAATAGAGGGTATTTTTCACAAAATGAGACTTGATGCAGAATGTTTCATCCACCTTTAGAAATAAAAAAAAAAAGAAATTATTTGTTAGGAAAAGAGTTTAGTATTTGAAACTATCTGGAAAATTTGGTCTGCATGAGTAAAAGGCCACATTCGAGACAAACTCTCACACATATATAAATAAATTAAAATATCCACATAGGCATATATGCACACCCTCCTACATGCTCAGTACCACAAACAAATACCTTATTACTCGCTTACACGTGCGATTTATTTTTGACATAAACCCTAGGTTTTATAGCACAGGACTTGACAGATAGATCATGGCACTAATTGTCGCCCTTCAAAATGTGTCCAAGCTTGGCAGCTTGCATCCCTAACAGTCACCAAGCCAGGGACCTTGTCATCCAGAGAGATGCTTCAAGCTAGTTCTTGGGTCTGGCTTGACACATCTTTAGTGTGCTCTTGGATGGTGGCTCATCTAATCCTTTCTGCTACACCAGACAGGAAGAAAAGCACCCTCACTTCCCAAGAGGATGACTAAGAAAATTCTTTCCTGACTGACACAAACACATATTCCTGAGAAACAGAAAGTACCAGGTACCTCTCTCTGCCCTTGGAGCCACCAATGGAACGTAGCAGATAGAGAAGCCATTTCAGAAATGGACCTTAAGAACTAATTTTAGGTGCTCTGCCTGGACAGATTTGCCCTGTAGATAAATGTCTGTTTCCTAAGCACAGGAGAGTGCCCAGAAATTAAGACCTTTGGTCTTACCCCGAAAATCTATGAAAATAAAAGCAAAGCCCCCAACTGATGTCCCAGAACTTCAGTTCAGCTATTGCTTTTATGTCCTGCAGTGTAACCTTAGAGGACAACATTCTCCTAGCTGCCCTTGCTTTCTTTTGGCCTACATTTTTTTTAATTATGTATGTACTGGAAGTAAAAAAAAAAAAAAAAAATTGTGGCTACCTAAGGAGTTACTTTCAGTGCCTAAAGTTAGATGAGACAAATCCCACACAGAGAGATTAAACAATTTGTCAGGTAGCAAGAGCTGAGGCTCAGCAGGCACCTGTATTTGACTCTTCCTATTCCCAGCACCTCACCTACTTCCCTGCATCACATCATTTGTTTCTTTACCTCAAGCCATCAGCACTGAGCACTCCCTGGTTCAGTTCCTCCCAACAGCTGCACCACACTCACCCACACTTCTTATTCCCACCTCCACATCCCTGTGCCAGCTGTGTCCATCTCAGCACAAGACCAAGGCTTGACAACTGCATTTCACATTGTAAGACTGGGGGAAAACTGATCACATTTGAAACATATGATGATTCAACTCTATTTGAAATGTAAAACAGAATCAATAATAACTCTCATTTGGCTCAGGCACTTTGGAATGTATAACTATTTAACACGTATTTAGACATAGTTTATGGCATCAAGCTATGTCCTTCCAATATGATGAAGTTGCAATCTGGCAGCGGAACTGAGATTAGAAATTGGTGAAAGAAGCAGAGATTGATTTAAAAGGTTTTTTTCATTGAACCATAACCTCACCACATGGTATTTGCTAATGAGCAAGCTTCTATTTTGTCTTTTTAAGTATCTTTTGGTCATGCATCACTTCTGCTGCAATGTATCTTCTCTTAAATGACAGAGGTGTACAAGCAATATTGCAGTTGCTGAAAGACTGTAGAAAATACATCTTTCTGGACTGGAGATTAGCCGTGGTTCTCTTAATGGTCTGTCTGCAGGCACACAAAGTATTTCGTAGCAGTAATAAGAATGGCAGACCTTTTGGTAGACTGAAAGGATAATTTGAGTATCACAGGAAAGCTAAGAAAACATTCCTGAGAATTTTAAAGTTGCTGGTGATTGTAAGAACAAGGTTTTCACATACTGAACTAGAAACAGTGCATAGGAAAAACTAATTTTCTGAAGGTAAATACAGGTTTGTTCCATTTTTTCAATAAAAGAAACCAAAAAAATATGGCTGCCTTGGAAATCTTAGTGAATACCTCTATGTCTGAATTTTTAGTGTCTTCTCCTGAAATGTTAACAAAAAATATCAGTACAATCTGGTAAACCAGAATAAGAACTCAACTTTGATAAAATCAATGGAGAAGCAAAAGGTTCCCAAATGACCTGGTTATGGGAAGAGAAAGAGCCCTATAATCTCTGAGTCTAGAGGAAGAGACAGATGGACAGAAGAGATACACCTCATATCAAGAAAGAATTAAAAATAAATCATTCAAGCACGGAAAAAAAAAAATCAAACAAAAAACTACACACAAAAAAAATCACTTTCAAAAGAACAAAAAAGGTCTTGTGTAAAACCAGAACAGCATCAGATATGTTAAGCTTTACACAGTATGACTGAATTACTTAATGATAAAACAATTACTCACTTCCAGCTTAAAAAAACCAGCAATTTCAAGTCAGCTCTAATTAAATTGCAACAGACTTTGTGCAAGAAGAGAGTAATATGAATCAAAAGATAAAAGTAGTCTAATTCAAGACTAAAAGAAATCTACAATAGAAAAATTAATCAGAAAACGGACAAAATTATGATATTTCATAAATCACTATACCGCGCCCTTTCAGAGAACTGCAAGATAAAAGAGATGGAATGTGATGCCATTGTCACTTTGGCAAACTGATTTCTCACATCATTTCAAACAGCTACATGGTTTCTTTGACAGTTAAACAAAAGAACACTCAGAAGTCATGCTCATCTGAAAGACTGATGTCTCCTTGAGCCAGAATTAGTTGGGACCTTCAGGCACAAAAACTGTGTACACCATTTTGGAAGAAGGATGAAGCTCATGGCATAAATACATACATATATATGAGACTAAGGACCTCTGATGATGTATAGTAATAGACTTTTTCTGTAAATCCGACCCATTGCTCTGCTGCAGCTATACAACTCTCCTTTATTCTTGTGTTCAAACAAAACTGAAGAGGCAGAGACAACTTAGTATGCCTCATGCTTTACAGGTGTGAACTATCATACACTAGAAGTGACAGAGACAAACAAAGGCAATCCACCAAGACTGTTAAATATACCACCACCCATTCTGCATTTCTGGGAAAATGGAATTACAAAAACTGAAGTAGATGCTGCTCAAAGGCATCTTCACTGAATGTGGAAATGTGCTGATGCCAGACAACATGGATAAGGCTGTAGCTTTATCATCATAGTCCAACCCTGAGTGATAAAAGTGCTCCTATAAATTGGAGAGGCAAAGTCAAAGGTGAGAAACTGTCAAAAGCTGGTTTCTGAAAAAATGGGTGGGTGACAGTAAGTGTCAATGGGGTTGGACATCAACGTGTTACACCAGTACATTGAGACATTGTCTCAGGTTGTTCCCTGACACAGCATCCCTTTGAAAGGTTAAACCATGCCAGAAGTAAATCCATCCACCTTGGCAGATACGCTCTTGAGTCTTCACATACATATACAATCACATTTCCATGCACGTGCAAATATAGCAAAGCTATAAAATAAAGCACATCCTGTCACTCCCCCATGCACTAAAACTACTGAGCACACATGTATACACCAGCATATTCCTCCTTAAAGTATAGGATGTTTCCTCTAATACCTCTTCAAGTTCCTGAATGTTGGGGTTTAACCCTGTTGGGAAGCTAAGCCCCACGCAGCCACTTACTCCCCTCACTCCACTGGTGGGATGGGGAGAGAATCTGAAGTTAAAAGCGAGAAGACTCATGGGTTGAGATAAAGACAGTTTAATAGCCAAAGCAAAAGCCACGTGTGAAAGCACAGCGAAATAAGGAACACATTGCCTACTTCCCACCAGCAGGCCAGTGTTCACCTATCTCAAGGAAAGCAGAGCTCCATCACATGTAGCGGTTGGTTGGGAAGACAAACATCATCATTTCAAACTTCTGCCCCTTTCTCCATCATATGATTGAGACCATCATACGATCTGGAATATCCCTTTGGTCAGTTGGGGTCAGCTGCATCAGCTGTGTCCTCTCCCAGCTTCTCGTGCACACCCCGCCAGCTTGTGCAAGTGAGTGGAACAGAAAAGGCCTTGACGGCTGTGCAAGCACTGCTCAACGATACCTCAAACATCCCTGTGTTATCAACACTGTTTTGGTCACGAATACAGAACATTGCTCCATTCAAGCTACTATGACAAAAATTTACTCCATCCCAGCCAAAACCAGTACACTAGCCAGAATAACTGCACTTTCTGAATGAAGTAAACAGCAAGGAATAAAATGTTAAAAAAATTTCTTTGAGGTTTATACTGTTGAAAATGGCTGAACGCACCACACTGTTGACAGCTGCTCACTGTCCACCAGGCAAACAGAGCAGGCTGTGAAGTTCCACCATTTCACTCCACGTGTCACTGCAGTTCATGCAGGCTTTGGAGTCACCTCCCCCCAAGGCAAAGGGTAATTCCGTCCCTACATCTGACTCCCAGCCCAAAGGCTGAGTGTGTCATTAGAGATTACCAAGAGCTACAAGGTCAGGTTTCAAGATGTGGCGATTAAGAAGGGGAGTCATATCCCAGATGTCACCCAAGAGCCATCAGAGGGTAACGACTGTGTGTAGTCTCTCTTGAGTTATTTCCAGCCCAAACCAGGTTCAATACTAGTCACCTACAGCTGAAAGGTGCCACTGTTCATTACAAATCTTGAGTGCAAATCTGTCTATCAAGCAAGGAAAATATTGAACGGGAGAGAAGGAGAAAGATTAACTCTTCATCAGAGTCACTATCTGAGAAGAGTAGCTGTCAACAGAGCTCTCAGCCAGCAAAACAGCTTAATGGAGCAACTGTCCATGCCAAAGGAGAAACTGAGCTTTGCAAATGACACAGGATTTAATCGCCTCAAATATATTTTCTAGAAAAAATACTGTTATTGCTTGCATTAAGATGAAGAATAATATAGCTTTTCTTTCATAGAAGAGAATAAATTTTCTTAGGTCTCCAAAAGGAGGCAAGGGCAGAAATGCAGATAAGAATCCAGAAGGAAACCAAAAAATATCACCTTTTCTAGAAGCTTTTTTAGAATGTGGTGAGAATAAGTGAGATAGGTGAAAAATATTTAAGACTATTAATCTCTAAATTAAACAAAATACAGTCTTCAAACATTGATAGTTACACATGTTCTGCTACTGCCTAAATTTTATTATATTTCCACTCTTAAATAAGCAGAACAAGTTATCACATCTTCCCTCTGTTTGCTGTTGAGGTTAGTTTTATATACGTACAGTGACTTCTGCTGTGTGCATGGGCTTGTCTGTCTTCCTAACAGCATATTGCTGTGGGGGCCTCACTCAACACAGCTCAGCCAGGGGAAGTCAGCGAGATATCACATCCCTAACAGCAGCACAGGCAGAGCTGAGAGGTGGGATAATGCCCCCTCCAGGGAAGAACACGTCCCTTCCAAAGGTGGAAAAGAATCCACCCAAGTGGCTGAAATCCAAACGGAACAGAATCCCCCAGGCCTCAGAAAACTGTTCCATACCCAGCCAGCATCTTGCCAATGAGATTGGCAAGGATTTAACTTGCACCTTTCCACACTAATTATTTGCTTAGCCCTTGGGGCAATGCAGAGCAGACACTGACACCACCAGCCTCGTTTGAGAGGCACAAGGGATCTACAGGTTGCACATGTCTGACTCCAAAGAGTTATATGCTCACTTGTTGCCAGGCCAATTATTTTTCTGTTGCAGGCTGTAATTCCTCTTGATTATAAAGAGCTATACCCTAGCTTCTTTCCAATCAACCGAAAACAAAATGATGACTTTTGATTGTGCCAAGGATATATTTTGACATATATTGTGCAGAAATCTTGGGTAGGAAATCATGAATAAATCTAAGTTTTTGAAACATAAAAAGCATACTAAAAAAAAAAAAAGTATTTATTCCCAGAGTAGATTTTTGTAGCAAGTCTGTACTGCTGAGTATACACTTACTTTGATCTTTTTCTTTTATGCCACAAACATTAACAATATTGAAAAAAAAAAAAAAAGATTAATAATTTATTGGAGATGAGCTGAGTATTTTTTCCCTCCTTTGTGTATAAGCAGCTTGGCAACAAAGCTGTCTAACTTCAGGATCAATCTTACACTTATTTTCTATTATGTACTTCCTGTTGTTCCCAAATAAGATTAATTTTGTTTTATGCAAGTCACTGAGCAGTCTCCACTAAAATAAGATTGATTTTGAATTTCTTTTCTCTCTCTCCTTCTCTCCTTCACTTTATTTTATTTTATCAGTGTTAATAAAACCACAGTGACTTGTAAAATTCAATTTAAAATTATATTCCACCTGGAAAGGTTTAGACACTTCCTCCCCCTCCCCCCCTCCTTTTTCACAATGGAGTTATTTCTCACTCAAAACAGTTAGAAAGTAGATCTTTTATGCAACAGTTTTACAAAACAAATATTCTGGAAGGACCTACAGAAGGAAAAGTGTCATACTTCTGACATAAATCATCTCAACAAAATAGAAAGTAATTGGTATTCTTGAGCAAATATCCTTTTTTCATACATGAACTTAATTCAGAATGAACAAGACAAGGATTATGAGCATTTTCTGTAGTTTGCAGAATTTTTCTTTTTTTTTTTTTTTAAGAATATTAAAAACTTTTCTCATTTAACATTATTAAAGGGCTCTTGTGGAAAAAATGTTACTGATGTAAAGAATGGGAATTCGCTTTACCTTGGGTATCACCGGACATGAAACTGGGCAGAGGGAGAAGATTAGGATTTCGATTGGTAGGGATTGTTTTGTTTTGTTTTTCAAGGTTTGGTTGGTTGGTTTTTTTAATCTAATTTGTGACCCCATTTATGATATTCACCATATTTTCCTCACTTCACTCATGGCCGATTACAAAACTAGGATGCTATCTTTCACTTACTGGTGCCCTTCCTAAATTTAGAGTTGCATGGATTTTCATAGTTTTCAGTTTCTCTTTGTGTTACTTTAGTTTCCAGGTCTTAGTCCCTGAACTTAACACTGCTGCACTGAACACAACACTGTTTGGAGCATGTTTATATGAAAGAAAACTAATCATCATTACCATATCCAAGCTATGGTAATCTAAGAGTACCTACAAAATGTTTACAGTGAGAAGATAGAACTGGCCTGAACTGTTGTGGCAAAAATACAGCTACTAATGCATTTTTCTGAAGAATACATCACATAACTGAACAAACATACTATAACCATGGGCAGGAAACATTAGAGGAAAGGGGAATGCTCACAACAATTAAGACACTGCAGTCAAACTAGCTGATGATTTGGTGGAAGCATCTCCACACGCATGGATACTGACCAAAAGCTCACTGTTTTTTTCCAGCAAGACTACTCCTGGTCTAAAGTTCATGATGAACTGAAGTATTGATCAAATAATTTTCTATACTTCAATTATTGCTACTTCCTTTCACTCTGGAGCTACAGGTCAGGAATTACACTACACTCAAATGTATTTTTAAGCATTCAGAGGAAGAGGTGTCTGACCTGGAGAGACTATAGTTGTTTTGTGAGCAATCAAAAAGAGACACAAACTGGAAGTTAGTGCTTACAGACAAATTTCCCTGTACAAAAAGCATGCTCATCATGAGGGGCCAGCAGGAACATGTTCTTTTTGTGGAAACTTTCAGTGAAAAATTATTGAAGCATTTCATTCTGAGACAGTCAAAATATTTTGCATCAATAAGATGAATTGCTTCTTTTCAAATGCAATATAATAAAGGCAAATGACATTTCCCATCAGATCAAAACAAAACACTTGGAGGAATACTTCCATTTCACAAAAATAAAATGTTTCTGCTTTCCCTAGTACAGAAAGAAACCAAGTCTTTAACTCTCAGGATGCTCTACTAGATGGACTTTACTGATTTGTTTGGATGAAATCTAATGGCAATCAATCTGGAAATTTGACATGGCCAAGGTCCTTGTGATCTGGAAAGCGAAGAACAGCAGGTTTTACTGCAAGAACTGCAGATAGTTCCTGATTCCATCCAATCCAGAAATACTGGCAGAAGGCTTTTTCATTGTTTGATTTCTTCTTTACTCCCAAGAAGAGCAGGGCAATAGGTGCAACAAGGAACAGAAGAGAATTACTGTCTTTCTGAAGAGGCATGCACAGCTCACATCTGTAGGCAGTAGCAAGAGTGGATGTAAACCTCTCTATAAATGTATATACAACCAGCACTGCCTATATAAGGGTTTTGTTTCATATCCAGATATGAGAATTTTCTCTTCTTTTTACTGAAGGGACAGGACAAATACAGTAGTCATCTCAATTACAGGGAAACATCACTCCCAGGAAGTTCAGTCTAAAAGGTATTGCTGTTTACACATTGAGAAGTGCTGGAAAAATTACAAATGTTTAAATTATTCCACTGTCATCTTCGTCACAATTCAACGCAAACTCATCTTAACCATGTCTAGAGTAGAAATGCATGCTGAGTGTAGATCAGACATCATTTTCCATTTATTTTAGCTTTACAGACAAAGTATTCTCTTTGTTAATGAGAAAAATAACCTATTTTCCACTTCAGTCAAGGAAACTGTTTTTTAGTCCAAAAAAGAACAGGATCTAGAAAGAGAATCATAATCAGGTAGGACTGTCAGCAACATATGGCTTGGAGCAGGAAAAGGGAGGCTATTTCTGAACTTGTGAGGTTGGGAGAATGTCTTTTATCAAGATAAAATACAAAACTTATTTTGAAAACTTTACAATATTTCATCTGGGTTCAAACAAAAGCTGCTGACAACAGACACAAAGAATTTACATCTTCAGAGCTGGGTGTGGGAACTGCAGAGCGAGCAACAGAGCTGTAGATGCTGGGTTATTCAACATAACCCATTCCTTTCCAAAGACTTACACGAGTGTCCTTCATTTCCTCCTCCATTTGCAGCATGCCTCAGAAAAGACTCTCCCTTTCTCATTCCTTTTCAAGCAAACACAAATAATTTACAGCTGCTCTTAAAGGAGTGATGAGGAGAAAGCTGAGCTACACACCAGGACTGGGTAGTAGTCCTGCATGATGCTCATGTGTTTCTTAAATCCAGTGGTCAGTCAAGATATTTTCAGAAGGGATTTAAGGACCCTATTCCAGTAAATAGATGACCGTTAAAAATACAGACTGTTCAGAAAAGTGTTCAAAACCCTGTTTACCTATTCAAGTCAATCCCATATTCCAAATCCTCAGTTCAGATCCAGAGAAAATATTACCAGATGCAGGAATATCTAGCTTAAAAAAAAAAATCAGCAACCATTTTCTTCTAATAGACCCCTTGGATGCTTTAATACCAGGCATAGAAAGCAAAATGTAGTTACCTGAGATAAGTCCACTGGTGTGAATCTGGTATCTATATAACACAGCACAAGAAAATGTTTTGAATATTTCAGAAACAGTTGTAAAGCTGTTCAGGAGGAGAAGACTTATAAACACAGTGACTGCAAGTGAACTTTTCTACAGGTAAATGATGAGATCACCTACTTCACAGGCTTTCAACATTTGCATTAGGATACAGAAGCATATTATTATATTTTCAGCTGTTAACCACTCCTGGCAGTGATCTTACGACAAATCTCAGAGAACCTACAGAAATGCTTCTTTAACTTAAAAGTCAAAGCTACCAAAGTGCATTTTTGGGCAGTGTAGTGGTTAAAAACACAAGTGAAGACAGACTTGAATGGTATACCTCAATCTCTCAGCATATTTTTCCAAGGACACTTGTTATGCTTCCCCAGGTTTTGAACATAGGACCAAATTCACCATTTTTTCCCCCTCAAGCACAAACACATATGACCAATACTCTGTTACTTTATGCTCTTCACTGTGTGAGCTCTTTTGCTACCCACAGCACTCTGCCACACAAGGCAGCTCTCTATTTACCCATGCTTAGAGCTGGTGCATCACTGAGAACACATGTTATTAGAATAGGCTCCAAAATCCAACCCAGCAGGCACTGTGATCCTCCTTTACACTAAAAAAAAGGTCATTCCAGTGATAAAACATCCTAGATACAGACACATGAGGCAAAAAGCTAACATCTCATCCTACCCAGTAAGCCCCAGATGAACTTGCATGTACCACATTAGCTTAACAGGGAAGAATTGCATAGCCTTCTTCCCTATTGACCACCTTTGGTGAAAATGCTTCATGGAGCACAAGTTTTAACATCGAGCACATTCACAGATAGCTATGAATGCTTAGGAATCACTACAGTCCTTTTCTCTCCATTTCTCTTTCTCATTCTGGGGCTGGCCACCACCAAACAATTTCACCAGATGTTTGCGTTCAGATGGCACCCTGCCGTGGCCATGTCAGAGGTTTCAAGTTGAAATGCATTTTTGCTCATTTTTTTTTAAGGCCATTAAAACTAAAATAGAGGTTAAAGTGAAAGCTTTGTAATCAGACTTTGAGAAAGACTTTTTCGTTTTTGTTTTTTGTTTTTTTGTTTTTTTTTTTGCTTGTGTTTTTAATGAAAACAGAGATTTCCATTGCAGTTCTTTCTCTGGGCAGTGCTCAGAAATCAAATCTCCTAAGCCTTCCCCTTCAGCTCAGGGGAGCTCAGGACTCACACATTTCTTTGTAATTTTACCAGTGTGACATTCACACTCTCATTTATAAAAATACATCTCCTGCATTTCATTTGTAAGTTACCTAAGGGTTTTTCCTGTGTTTATTATTATCATTATTTATGTTCCTGGAGGTGGAAGGAAGCAACAAAAAACAAGGGAGGAAAACGAAATAAAACAAATCTTTCACCTTTCACACCATTCCTGCATTTGACAATGATTATCATCAAGTATCAAAGAGAAACAAATATTTCCTTTAAAGAGTTTTCTGCCACTAGCTGGCAGATAACTTTCAATAAAAAATAGATACGTATTCCAAACCAATTCATATTATATGAACCAGCATTTTGCATTTCCCTCCCTCTGTCTTTATTTCAACTGCAATTAGCATAAACAAGGCCTCTATTTCTTGCAGAGCTACTAATGCCTCATAAAAACTCCTGAGAAGCATACTATTTAAAGGTAATTTTCCTGATATGGCATATAGATATTTTCCCCTTTTCCTTTAAAATGTTTTATAAATGGAGAGATTTTATTGAGAAAGGATTTCTGTTCTCCAGGAGCTCTTTGAATCCTGCTGTTTATGTTTAACCTGGAGTCATGATAATCCTCTTCATTTTTCTTTAATTTGGCATTTCATCTTGTTATTTTAATAAAATCAGAATAACACACAGCATGCTCCATGGTAGCATCTGAGTTAATGCAATAAGCAATTATAAAGCCTGCAGTAGCTTGAAGCTCAACTCTTGCATATTCAGCTAGCAGCCCCAGCTTGGCATGCAATGCTTTGAGCTCAGGCTGAGAAAGCGGTGGGCAGACTTGCACATAACAAAATGCTCCTGCTAATCATGTGTGTCACAGGTCCCTTGCTGCTATTAGCATAGCAAAGGTGGCTGCTGGGGCAGGCACCAGAGGGAAAATCAGACCAGTGAGAGCAAGGAGTTTCCAAGAAACCTGGTAATTCTCCCCAGCAGCAGGGTGAGATCTGTTTTGCCTATAAGGGAGTGTTACCAGATCAGAAGATTAAATCCATGTTCCTGCTACCATACAGAGTGTTTTCAGAGTCTCTTCTCTCCTCACAGCACTCAAGTATGGCCACAACCCAGAGGTCCCTTCCCACACAACCCCAGCAGCATCACTTAGTCCCAGTTCTGCAATAACCTCCTTGTGCAGAAACACTTACTAGAGAGCTCTTTTAGCAACACACATGAGCTTTCTGTTCCAAAAGCTGGGTAATAACAACATAAACAGGAAAAAAAGAAATGCCCCAAATTGCACATACCATTTCTGATACAATTTGCATGTGGCAGCCTAGTAAGAATGGAGTTAGCAGACTCACAAGACCAAGCAGCTATTCTTTCCACTACAGAAGCCAGCCTGGAAGAAGAAATGTATTTCTTAGTGGGACCAGCTGAAGAGAGTTAACATGGCTAGAAAGCCTATAAATAGGAGATAAGTGAAATCAGCTTATTTCCTAGGCCTGGTTGAGCTAAGGGTGAAGGTGTATTTCAGAGTACCCAGAAAGGCTGGCTAGGAAGCCTGAGAGATTTCTATTAGGGGCTGTCTAGACTGTGAGAAATCCCTATGATTTACAATGAAAATTTACTTGCAGAACCTCCCTTTGTTGTTTTGTTGTGTGGGTTTGGGCTTGGGTTTTTTTTTGTGTGTGTGTGTGAGCTTCAAACTTGGAAGTCTTTTTCTTTCTTCAGTGCTTGGCTTCTTTCTACAAAATGTAGGCTAAGATTAGGTTCTCAGATACTCTGAGCACAAGTTATTCAGACAATACTTTAGTTCTGGGTCATTGGCAGTCTTTGAAGGGAGACTTATGCCTGTCAGAGCTTGAATTTTGGTTCAGTTGCTGGGCCTTTTTAATCACTGCAGTTTCTATGCTACCCAACAGGCACTCTTCCAGTCTAGATGAAAATGCAAATAATACAAAGCAGCTTCTCACTACAGGCTTTAAAGTAGAAGAGAAGGGAAAATCTCTCAAAAACTTTTACCAGAATCTCAGTAGCTGGCAGTATATAAGTATTAGATTGGGCCACATGTCTGAAATAAATCATAATGCTTGCTGTAATGTTAGGCAGTTATCCCCTGGTGTACTCCTGACCATTGTACTGCAGCTCTCATTTTAATTATGTCTCTGACAATGAGGGCTATGCAGTTCTGATCTTAAAGTGCTGAGTTATGTGATGTTAAGGTATTGGAGAAAGAAAACCCCTTCTGTTTACACACTGAAAATGGACTTCTTTGAACAGAAAGCTATTTAGCAGTAAAAAAAGCACAACCAAGAAACCCCACAAATATACACACACATTTTCTCCTGCAGACAATAAAAAATGCCAAGTTTTGCATTTTCAGTGGCGGGGGGGGAAAAGTTATGCTATTTTCAGTGTGAAAGGCTTAATACTGATGGAAAATACTGACATTTCACCACACATTAATGAATTGGAACATTTATAAAACACCTATAACAATAAACCAAAGGGGTACTTTGATTAGTGTTACCATACTAAAACCAAGCTAAAGCAATTGAGTTTATACCGAGCAGAGATAGGTGAGAAATTGCAAGCAGAAGTAGGAAGCATGTTTCTGCTGCAGTTTCTGCAAAGCTCAGACAAACCCTTCACCACAACTCAAGTTTCTCTACCCAGAGATGTGCTCACTGCAGACCTGGGTCACCAGTTCCTATTGACATGGCTATTGTCCAATGATTATTTTTATGCTCTGTGTGTGTGAAATGAGTTTGTTAGTTTAATCCACATTAGCTCAGTTGGTAGTTTGGCATCTCAGCACAATTCCCAGTGATTGAAAAGAGAATAATTTCTGACTCTAAAGACCTAGAGTTTACTACCCCATGTTGTGAGAAAACAGTTTTCTCCTGCATATTCTGCCTCCCTGTGTTGATGCTCTTAAACAAAAGGCTCGCTCTCAGAAGACCTGAAGTTACAAACTAGTACAAACAAACATATCTCAAATATATCAACGTGGCAACAGGTTCTGAACATCATTTAACTAGGGAGAGAACATCATAATCCTTGGTTAGAAAAATTATGTACATAATTAAATTACTTGTGAATAGGCTGTGAAGTATATAAAATTAGTGCAGTAGTTTTGGAAAACTATTTACAAAAATTGTCTGGAATTGGGGCCTGGTGAGTTCTGACAAAGACAGTGAGAAAACAGCTGCTGCTTCAATAGGCATGGAGGCCAGAAACAAGGATGAGATAAAAGAATACAAATTTATCTGGCTCTCTGAAATAAATTAGGAAAAGGGGAAGCAAGGCAGTATATGAGCTCTTGGATATGTGGAGATCAAACATGCCATGGATGTTTTATACATAAACAGAAACAATGTTGAAAATGACTTTTTGGAAACTCACAGTCCACTTGGGGTAAACCTCAGGTCTAGGAAAAAAGACGACTGAAAGCACCAAAGCGAGGACAAACAGATTTCAGATTGGAAAAATGTTCCCATTTACTTAGTTTCTAAAGCATATAAAAAGTCATAAGGTGAGAGGAACACTCATTAAAATAATGCAGACCAGGTTGTCTTTATTTTTGCCCAACAGTCTCTGAACTCTACATTTCCTTCTCATCCGAGCTGCCTCTCCCTTGCTTGCTCTTGTTCCCCAGTGCTGTCAATAGCTGTGTTTCCTCTCCATCGGCTTCCTTGCTTCCCTCCCTGTCTGAGTACACAGGGAACACATTAAACTGAAAGGAAGCCAGGCTCAAAATTCCTGAAGAGAAACACCATTTCCTTCACTGAAAGCACACATCACTTGTACAAAATACCCCTGGGGCCACAGATTACAAAAGGACAAGGCATACACGCTGTACATAGCAAAAACAAGGAAAGATTTTAATGCTTGTGACTTCTAGGGGCAGGGCAACAATTGCTCATAAATTCAGTGGTAAAAAGTTCTTGTATGCTATTATTTTTTTCTGCATGTTTCTCCACTGACTCCTGGTGGGGCTTTTAAACCTCTTTTGGAAATAGGTAGAACCTTGTCCCAAGCAGGGGTTTAAGATGCCTCTGCAGGCAAGTCCTATCTCCCCTTCCTAAATTATAGTGTCTGTTAGGGGACTGCACCTCTCTCCTGCATGTAAGCTCAGCAGGATAAAGATTAGCATAGCACTGGCCATAGGTTTGAAACAAATCTAGACTGCATGAACTAAAATGGAAAAAAAGTAATACTAAGGCAGATAACACTGACACAGGTGAGACAGGAGCTCATTCCTCTGCAAAGTTTCAGACCAGGACAATATTTGGACAGTGAGTGTTTGTCAGCCCCCAACATCACTTGAAATTATACAGGCTGAGATAAAATATTTCCTTTGTGATGCAAATGCATCTCAAACAGAGATAGTGCAGCTGGTGTATTAATACCAGTAGGGGAAATTAATCGGACAAGTTTGTTGAGACAAGAGAGTTGCACCCTGTGCTTCTATCTTGACTGATCGGCACGATGCAGCATAAGCCCTTGAATAACATCACACAGTCTCTTAACATAATCTTCTTAAATGTATAGTTCCCTGCAACAAAAATGTCAAAAAGCACTAGAAGATCCCTTTCTTCTCTTACATATCTATAAAAATAAAACATCATTGCATTAATTCTATGATCTGTATTGTTGCTGGGGTACAGGAAATCCTCATCAAATCTATAGCTGTTTAGTATCAGTTTTAGACTTCAAATAAGGGAAAACAGCAACACAGACTTGCCTTTCTTAACAGCTTTCTGACCTTCTGACTGCAATTCCCATTCTGAGTGGCTGCAGCTCAGGAAAATTGCATGCTCTGAAGATCCTGGTGGCAGCAGAGAAACTCATCAATTTTTATCCCTGAAAAGTTCACAGTTTGAACCTGACAACAAAACATTGCACAACATGCCTGATCTGCTCCCTCCTTACGCTTGTAACAGAGCTCAGCACCTCTCTGCCCCTTGTGGCCTTTACCTCTGGATTCTGGGAGAGGAGCAGAACAATTTGGCTGAATGCAGAGATGCCCTGTGTAAAGATAGGCATCAAGTGTGAAATATCAAGTGGCAGCTCCCAGGACAGAAGGGACAAAGGTCTGATCTTTTTAAATGAAGGTGTAGCACTAGAAAGACTTAACTTCTCAATCTAATCCATCCCAAGGGAGAGAGGAGTAAGACAGAGACTGATGCTTTTTTTTTTTTTTTTTTTTTTTATTCATGTTGTTTATTTGCAGCCACTTTGAAGGGATGGAAACCCAGTTCTTAGCTAGCTCCGCAGCACTTTGAGGTAAAACAAGGTCCAGCCATCTGACATTCCCTGAAGGGAATAGAGTTGTGGGAATGAAATGCCATCAGTAATAAAACAAAGTTATCTGGTTGCAACATGCTCAGCTGCCTCATCTCTCTCAGTGTGTTGTATACCCAGGAAACTTTCTCTTGTCAATGCTTGGCAAACAGTAGATTCAAGAAACAGTGGACTCAGAGTCCATGGTTCCTGACTTGTTAGCAAAGTTTGCTTTCCAGCCCTGAGAACTCAAATTCCTGTTGCCTGCAAGCTTTCTTTTGCAGTCTGAGCCAACCAAATCAGGACCAGAATCAGATTTAAAGGAGTGTCTATTAGAACAGCCTCTTGAATCCTTGCTAATAGTATGATAACATTTCACTTTCCCGTGGTCCATAAGCTCATTTTTCCCACCCACCAATATGTGACTTGATTTAACAAAGTATTGTATTTACGTAAAGAGAACAAATGCTCTCACAAGGAGAACAGAATAATGCACAATACACAATTCCACAGTATAAATCTACATCTCTGTAAGCATATTCTATTCATACTCCTCCAAAACTTGCTGAAAACATTTGACTGGACAGGGAAGACAGATTTTTCTTTACCTATTCTGACCCACAGCATCTAACACAACCAGATGTTTTCTGGCCTCTTTCCAGGCATTCCAAAGATGGGTACAGAAGGGACAACAGTAAGGTACCTGGATGCATAATCCTGCTGCCTCAAAAAAATCTAGCACAGGCTAAAGAGTTGCCTTATTGTGCTAGCATCCAGTCAAAGCCAAGCTGCTTACTCCACATTATCGCTGCCTAGCAGAGAAGCACCTGCACACCTGCAACACCTCTCTATTCACACCTCTGCCTGTTTGCACATCACTGGAGACATCAGCATTGTCCTGAGCTGGCAATTCTTTAAAAGCTTATGGAAGCAGCACTAGATAGATGTATTGATTAAGAGAACCACAAGGTCCTCTTCCACATCTTGTAAGTAAATAGGGAAAAGTGCATTGCTGAGCTCTAATTATAGCTAGAAACAACTAAAGGAAAATAACTATGTGGAGAAATAGTAAACTGTGAGTAGCAGTATGACCATGTAAGAGGAAGTCATGGATAGCAGAATAGGTAATAGCCCTCCCACAGACTGCAGGGTAACATAGGTAAGTTGAGGTGTTTGCTCATACAGTAACAGATGTTCAGATTTCATTTATTTTGTGAGCCACGGGTCTGTTTTCTTTACCCAGATCACACTAGGTGTTTATAGTCCATTATACCTGCATCCTCCCTGTGAATAGGCATGATGTGGATATAACTTGCAGAACATATTTTTTGGTGGAGAAACATTTGTCCTACCCTTCTTTAAGTAAGGCTCTCACTTTGAGTGATGGAGGTTTATACACATTATAAACATGTTGGTGTCAAAGATCAGTGGCTGAAAATTTGTCCTATGTTCTCTCTCCCAATATCCTTCCAGCTGAACTCTAGAAAAGTATTTTTTTAAATTATAACCCATCTCCTTTATATCTCCTAAAGATGTAGTCCTTCTTCCACAAGAAATTCCCTTTGGACAGGAGTTCAGTGGTAGACATAATACATCAGATGAGAAGCTTGATGTATATCAGCAGCAGACCTGAGGGGCTGAGACTATGGATCCATCAGGAAGGAACATAATGTGAAATTGCTTGTACATGCTGTTCCTTACTTGCTGGAAAAACTCCGTTCTTGTGACACTTCAGGGGATTAAGCTGATGAGTGTGCTATGCAACCAGAAACTAATACTGCTTAAAACAGACTTTCTTAGTCTTTTTTTTAAACTCCTTTCTTTTTTTCCCCCCCTCAGGCTGGTGACCTCTCATCCAAAGCTCAAAATCTTGCTGCCTCTTTAAATGTAATGTGAAATCACAACTAGCATATGTATCAGCCTGCTTCATCATGAAAAGTCGTGTCTGTAGGGAATGGGAGTCAAAAGTGATGAGGGGGCTGCCTGTTTCCAGGCTGAAATACAGCAGCTAACAAACCTCTTTTACTTCTCCACTTCTTTTCATTGTCCCTGGAGACTGGCATCTTTTCTGAGCAGAGCAGAAGGAATAGTCTGAGTCTCAAACCCAGAGCTGCTGTTCTTTAGTGGCCTTGGGCATGTCATTTCACCTGTGGTTCTTGTTGGGACTCCTCAGGGCCATCTTCCCCCCCATCCCCAGTTAAGCAAAGAAAATAAAATCATCTAAGTGAAGGCTGGATTTTCACCATAGTCATAAAAGGTAAAGCTCAGCCTTGGCTCTTCAGCTCTATAATCTGTGAATGTTTGCTTTCAAAAACTTGTAACACCAAACTTACATGAGCTTCTGAAACAGAAGCTTCTTGTTCTGGAACAACTGCTTCTCATGCAGAAGAAAAGTGCACCACTCTTGCACATGTGCTGCATACACCATCTGATGTAGTTATGGTTCTACAATAGAAGGAGAGTTGAATTACTTGAGAAAGACATTCCAGCCTGGCTCAAAGGAATAAAAAATTATCATTGCCTGGGTATCTGAATGTTTTCTTCCAGAGGGAAGAACAGAGACAAAGTGATCTTCTTCTAAAATAATGAAAGCTAGGAATTGTTTTGTTTTTTTAGTTCTAAGGAAGGAATTGGAGAATTTTTAAAAATGCAATACAGAAATACAAGTAAATTTGCTTAAACAGTGAGAGATTATACTTGTAGATAATTTTTAAGTGTAATCTTGTTCCACCCAGAAAACAAGCCCAGCCAATTTGAGATGTCAATATTGCTTGGGCTGACATATTACTCATTTTCAGAGTTTGAGGTCAATAAAACAGCCCATAAAGTTGTCATAGCAAGTTCTGTTGCTGCATTGGATTGGGGACAACTGACACCTCCCTGAGAAGTACTGATTTTGGGTTCTAGGCAGCAGCTGGCAGGTTACCCATGCCACCTCCCTGGCTGAACATTGAGGACCTCTTTCTCTGGCCACATAATCCAATAGGAAGGATGTTATCATTAACAGACATCACAACAGCCAGATCACTCCCCTCCAGCTCCAAATCATATACGAGGGATACGAGAAGACCAACCACTAGAGGTATGAAAAGGTTCGTATATTCACTCACAGTGCAAGACAAGTTGAAGACAGGAGCAAATCAGCCAAGAAACCAAGCAAGCAGCCCAATTCCAGTTGTGTAGCCATGACTATAAAACAGTGTCATTATTATGGATACTTTCCTCCTTCTGATCCCAGCCATGTTGCTGTCCCACCATCTCTGGGGGCTCTGCCCACAATAAGCAGTTAGGGGCCCCTGTTGATAACTAGGGACCCTACACAAGGCATTAACAACAAAAATAAACACTGCCACAACCCACTGCAAACAGAAACAACTTTTATGCTGTTGCCCTAGAGGTGGGGCACCTGGTGGCGGTCTCCTAATTGGTTCCCACCCAAGGCTGCCCAGGCTTTGGGTGAAAACCAATCAAGAAGGTTTTTCCTGCCTGGTTGTGGACATCATTCATATATCCACCTTGATTCAGGGCTGGGGATTTAGACGCCAGCATTCAGGACCTCATCTGTAGAAGTTACCGACCCACCCAGGTGCAACTTGTCCATAGATTTTAAACATGGGAGAAAACAGACACCCAGCAACAGGAGTAGCTTGCTTGGGCTCTGCCAGCAGGGACTGATGATTTTCCAGCTTGGAGGCTGTGATTCTGCCATGTACAGGGATATGTTACATGCAAGCCCCAGAGCCCTCCAAATGCTGATCTGTGCAGTGCCCCTCAGCAGGATGCACAAACTGAGTTCTGGCCCATGGAGAAAGAAGTACTGAACAGCCAGACATTTATTCTGCCACAGACAGCAGATCTGGGAATGATTTGAGCTGAGATAGGTACCTGCCACTTGGCTTGGAGAGGCTTGGCGAATCAGACTTTCTCTTCCTGGAGGTAGGTTGGGGCAGACTGACTTCAACCATTCTGTTTCTGCTACCCTCTTTTCCCCCAAAGCAATCACATTTTTCTAAGTGTCTGGCATGGAGAAGAGCAAAAAAGCAGGCCCCTGATGTTGTGCCACACTTAAAGCCAGCTACCCCAGGCAGTGGGCTGTGCCCACCCCCAGCTGGGTCTGACTGAACGGGACAAGTCTTTCCCATTGCCGGTCTCCAGAAGAGAGCTACAGAACTTTAAATACTGCAACAGTCACTTGGTTTTCCCCTTCAAATTACCGTTTCCTGGGGTAGTTTGAAATTTAAATACAATGACCTTTATTGCCAATCTGACATTTATTTGCAATGTATATTTACTGCCTGGAGAGTGAAGGCGAGCGATATGTTTTCTCCTCTGTCAAACAGGGAAAAGATACAGCAGGACTCTCCCCATTATCTCCACTAAAAAGAATCAGATTTATTTACCTTGACTTGAGAGAGTAATTTTTACTGGATATCTCTGTACTTTTACAAGCTAAGTGAGATCTACCTTGTTCTTAATAAGGTATAAATACATCCTTCCTCTTTAGCTGTAATACCTTGGTATGGGGAGGGAAGTGCAGAAAGAGGAGGATGTTTGTTATTTTATAAGCTTTTTACAATACCAGCCTAATGAGATAATGTATTTATTTATTATAACAATAAACACAGCTGTAAAATGGACCATAAAAAATAATAGATGACTCACAGATTTCTATACCCAACATGTCAGCTGTAATTGGGGAATAAATTAAATGATCCATCTGCTTGCCATCTTCTACACTATCTTCCCTAGTATCCTCAATATTTAAATACAGTCAGCATTATTTATATTAATTACTCACTAAGAACAGCAACAACAAAAACTCTGCAAGGAAATTGATTGGCCTTGCAATATAATTCCCCAGCCGCATCGCACACACACTATGTTCTTTTCCTTACACTTAAATCTAATGAGTATGATGGACTTGCTTTTCTTTATTAATAGTTTTCACTTTATCATGCCAATACTATTGAGTCTTCTCTTTATTAGTGTCTTGGAGACAGTGCTAGCAATGATATATCATATAAAAGGCTGAGAGACAGTTCAATCCATTAAGCTGGGAAAGAAAGTTTCATCTCCTTTCCAACAGCAGCAGCTTCAGGAATACAGAACTCTGACACAGCCCTAAAACTGGAATAATATCATCCAAATATCCCAACAAATATGAAGTGTTTGTGGGAACGGTCATTACGCAAACAGATCTGGAGAAATACTTCCTTTCTCAAATGTCTGCAAGTTTATATATGCAAATATTGGCATTTACATAAACAAGACAGGAAACTGATGCACAGCAGGACACTGACTTGGATACAAAGAGAACCTGAATCTCTCCCATGTCCTTGCCCAATGTTAGATTCATCAGGGCACAGTGCCTTGTTCTGGGAAACTTTAATTGATCAGTGACAAGTTAAGTAATTGCCATCAAGACTTTTTATTTTGTAGACTGTACATCAAATCTGGAATTAATGTAATATTAGTTCAAGAGTGAACTAATAAAAAAAGAGCTACAACGATGTAAAATCTGTTTTGGAAATTCCTTTCTGTTTTCAGCCCAAATGTAAAGACATCATACTCGTTGCAAAAGTTCCTATTTTCATAACCCAATCTCTGTGTAAGAAATATGTTAATACATTTTTTAAATAGGAAAATTACAGTAGATTGAAAACTCTTGAAACTTTGTCATTCTTTATTCTAGGAAATCCAACCTTGAAGATTTCTTAATGATCTGTAGAAGCCCTTGGTTAGGAAAGATTAAATATCAGAGCATATTTAATAGGAGACTGAAGTTTTTTTCATGAGTGTAGTCATTAACTGCAGAATCCTTGATTGGACTCTAACCAGCCTGGACACTGAACTGGATCCACACCTCCTTCTCTACCCAATATTTTTTAAGTATTTCAGCCTAACAACACTGAAAACTTCATTACCACTTTAGTCTTTCTGTCATCACTGAAGGCATTCAAAAAATGTAATTATTTACTGAGAATATAATAATAACAATATAGAGATCTTTCAAAGTCATATAATTTATTAGATGAATACAAGAATTTGTTTACAACTGAAACTTATGGAAGTCATTTTTAAAACAATCAAATTGCCTGTAATTTATTTGGAATTTGGCCGTATCAAGATTACCTCTAAGATGAAGATTTTTAAATACTCAGCAGTCAATAAAGGCATTCCATTAGAATTCCACACACATCTACTAACATAACCCAAAACCAGGACACACAAAATCAGCTTCTTTCAGACGGCTCACATTTTTTCCCTCCAACTCCTAAATACCTCAAGCACACACCTGCTATAGGTAAAAATTAATGGTGCCTGCTAGGTTTAATGGACCCTCTTAAAATGCGCTCCCCATTGCTGTTCTCGATCAGACCTTTGTGTCTTTTGACAGGCTATATTTTTCTATACAGCTGAAAGGTAAAGAGAGGAATGCATGGAGTATGCTGGGTTTGGGGCTTTTTCCCCTGGTGGGTTATCTGGACGCTTCTTTGGCAGAAAATCTTTCAGAAAATCTTTCTCAAACAAGAGAGCAAAACGCTTCAGCCTTCAGTGAAAGGGTTTGAAATGCAACACACAGAAGGTGCATCTGCAGTGAGCAGTTCTTTAGCCGGCAACAATAACGTCTTGGTGATGGGAATTCTGCTTACAAGATGTTTTGTCTAAATAAAAGAAGATGGTCAGGCAGCTATATTTCAAAACCAGTCAACAGATTTTCTATCTACTTTCAATTTTCATTCTTCTCTCATCTTGCTCTTCCAGAGTACATGAAGCAACCTACTGCAGACAACCTGCATGAGTATCTCATTGATTCACAAGGGCAAAGCTATATCTTCTTGTTAGCAATTAAAAAGGTTTGAGTGCCTGTAGTGGCTGGTTATAGAGGTTATTGCTAGTTAGCGCTATTATGGGATTTCACTTTCTCTCTTTTCTACTTCAGTCCATTTTCTATTATTATTCCAGAGGGTTCAATAGCAAAACACCACTCAGGTAAGACAAGAAATCTGAATAATAGGTGTTATCCTATTTTATGGAAAAGAAAAGGCAGTACGGTTCTGAAAGCAGTTTAGTGTCTTATTTTTATCAAAAGTAGTGGAAGGGAATGTCTCAGTTTCTGTTCTGTGTCCATCATATTACCAGTTGCAGTAATAAATAACCCATAATTCTTGAAGTCTCTCACTTTAGGATCAGTACATTGCTGTACTACTCCAAACAAATTCATCTCTGTTGTAATTGCACTGACAGCTACCGAATTGTCCCAGGAGGGAATTTTATGGATCTTTCATTTGTAGATATTTTTTTCCAGCTGTTTTTCTTGGAGGATTTCTCAGACAGAAACTAGCACAGAAACAGTACCTTTTATTAATACCATTCCAGATCTTTGCAAGACAAAACTTACATGTTAGAGAAGGAAGAAACATCTCTTCCCTGGACTTGACTTGGTTTCTACCAACTGAGCCCATTCAAGACTGTTGTCTACTCCAGTCTGCTGTAAGGTAAAACCTGCATTTATAATGGACAGCTCAGTGCCATCAGGTCCTTTGAGTGTGTCACACCAGCAAGCTTATCTTTCTCAAGTCAAGGCGTCTTGTTTAAGAAAACCTCTGCAAGCATAACATAATTCTCTGGGAGCACTGTGACACAACCTAACTATAATTAGCTAATACTACCCTTGAGCAAATTTGGGGAGATTTTTCTCACACTCCAACGCATGTTTTTCGCTGCAGAAGTAACATGGTTCTCAAGGTTTCCAAGGAAATTAGCCAGTTTTATTCCTCACTGATACCTTTCTATAGCCTCATTAAATATTAAGATTATACTTTCCTGTTTGGTTTTTTTTTTTCCTTTTCATATAGGTTGGAAATGATTGTTGCACTATGACCAACAGTTTTGCTTTTTGTATCTTTGAGATGTTGCTATGATTTACTCCAATAAATGTGATAGTTATGGTACTGAGGCATTCATGACTTCCCCATGTTCCCAGCTAGAGGACCAATGGACTTGCGTTTTTCCCCCATCAGGCTTGCAGCATAATCAATCATATAGCCACCCTTACAATAAATTGTGAACGATCTTGTTATCAAAAACTCTACAAAACCCTGGCCATACGCAGCATTATTTCTCGGCTAATGAAGCACAGGGACGTAATGGCTCTTTTAATTGTTCAGAACAGATGCAGTAACATTTTAGGACAGGAAAAGAATGTTGTTGTACATAATAGGCCCCGGAGGAAAAATCTGAGAAAACAGCATCTTGTATTCTGAATCTTGCTCATAGTCAGGGCAAGAATTGATCTACATCACTAACTTCTGTATGTAGATATTTTGGAGTCTTTAATGTCTGCAAGAATTCAGGACTTAATATTTCATGCATCTTCTGAATGACGGATACTCTCACTATTAAAACATTGACTGAAACATGAGGAATTTCCCCAGCTGTATAAATCATCCCACACTGGATAACATCTGACTGACATTGGGAAAATTCTCACTGTTCCACTAGTGAAGTCCAGCCCCACAATATATGGTAGAACACTCAAAATGGTCTTGCTGCCATTAGCCTTGTTTGTGATTGATCTTAACCAGTTTCACAATGGGAAGAGAGTCTGGAGGAAAGTAGAATGTTGTTTAGAGGTTGCGATACACAGGATTTTCTAAATATATCACTGTTATTGATGGAGAAAGATGTTGGCAACTGGACAAATGTTTAACCATTAACTTAAAAGGAACTAGTGATAAGTCAAAATTCCCAGGGCTCTTTGAAAACCTTACTCAAGCAGCAAATATCACAGAACTTCCCAGAGAAGCTCACCATCCAAGATCCAGACATGTTATGGCTTATGCAAATTAAGTAAAATGGAGAATAAAGAAATGCCTGAAATCAAGCGTCACTGGGTAGGCTTTACAGCAACTGTGGTTGCCTCTAAGCCCATGTTTATTGGAGAGAGCTGTTAGTAGTCATTATCACATACGGGGGCAGTCTGAGCAAGAAAGCTGAGTTCCACAAAAGAATTACTGAACTTAATTAGTGTTTTTCCAGATGATGGACACAGCTGTAGGCCCATTCTTCCCCATTAGAATCAACAGGTATGGGTACACTCATTATGTTATAAGTTTCTGCATAACCACAGTCCAGCCACCTCATTCATTCCTTGGACTGGCACACTTGAATATCCAAGTATCTGGATCTCCAGTTGGACAGACCACAAGATACCCAGGTGCAAACCTGGAAAAATGCAAGGATAAGGTGTTAAACAAGGGATTAAACAAGGACCTTGCAAATTCTTTATACCTGCCTCAACCTTGTTGGCAAGAGGTTAGCAATAGACTTTCTAGAGTAAAGATGTTGTACACTTTTGTACACTATTCTTACCCATGCCATCTGGGTAGAGGATGTTTGAGCTGGTCATCTAACTCTCCATGACAACAGTGATGAAGGATTAATTTATTTATCTGCAGCCTATGCAAGAAGCAAGCTATTTGTTGTGCGTTTATTTCACCATGAACGGAAAAGTGAGTGTCTGCACCTTCCATTAGTAAATATTCATCACATTTTTCTATCATGTAAAAATAATAACTGTGGAAATTTCTCCTTTTTGTTAAATTTGGGTTAACCAAACAGCACCCTGAAAAATTTATGCCTGATGCTGCTTTTTGTTATTCTTGTTAATTTCTTATACATGAGTTTTTAATTTTTACTGTTATGTTTCTTACATCTCTTTGAATCCAGAGCTAGAACACCTGCTGTGTTACCATGTCAGTCTGACTTTCAGAGAGGGATGCATGTAAGCATGTGATAAGCTTACATTTATAGTTCAGTAATTTCAGTTATAGTATAGAGTTTCACCTCTAGTTCCAGAGACAGTATCAGTTGAGGCTTATACAAAGACCAGAAAACCCATGCTCTACAAAGAAATGAAGCATTTTCAGTAGCATATAGTAGTGGGCAGAACTGTCTGAATATTGGTCTATCAGAGTTGAGCACAGTAAAAGCAAAGAAAGCATATGTAAGGTCAGCTTCAAAAATAGTAAAATCAGTCCTTCAATGGCCTGATATCATGTGCTTTGGCCACTGTGACAGACAAGAGCTTTGACATGTGTTGAAGACCAACAAAATGGTGTTGCCACCAGCTCCTCAATAAGCCCTAATGTCAACAACAGCGATCCTCCTAAGTGGGAGGAAAACACCAGGAAAACTCATGAGGAAGTGAGAATTTTGGAGACAGTGAGAAGAAAGACATGTTCTTGAAAATGTAACAGGAAATCAGAGTGGAGGCAGTATCAGGCAAAGAAAAGGTCAGATGCTAGGCCAGGAAAGTGACTCATGCCTGCTAAATAAAGGCCGAAAGCTGATGATGCCTGGGACGATGGTGTGGTTACAGTACGTGAGTTAGTCTCTCTGAACAAAATGTGTTGAACAAAACTACATCTTTCAAGGGACTTAGGAAAAAAGGACTCAAAAACCGAGGTGCAAGGTCAGAACAGTTTTATCCAGAATAAAGTATTGTTAGACACCTCACTCTGCTAGATGCTAAGCAATACCAATAGCCTGCATTTCAGACTTAAAAAGAGGAGTAAAAGTGAGTTTCAGCTTGCTACACCGAATGGAGGCCATCTATTAGAGCAAGAGAGGTGCTAAAATCACCAGTTGAATGTTTGGGCCTGTAAAATGATTGAGAAATTCTGTAGCAGTGGGTCAAAACCCCAGAGTAATATTTCCAAGGGCCCCAGAAGCAGTGGACAGTTTTGCATATGGGTTCCATTATTTTTAGTGAGGATTCACACTCCCTTACCCCTTAAATATTCTCCAGTGTCAGAAAGAATGACTGGATCAAGGCTTAGGAAACTCCACTTTCATCCGTGTGTTTATGTACAGGAAAATATGAAAATATCACAATACATTTTCTGAGTCATAATTTTCATCGTTCCTGTGCCAATGTTTCCACAAGCACAAACGATAAGGTTCATCTCTCCCAGGGAAAAATTGTTTTGTCAGCACACCTTGGCTGGAGTCCACTGGAGTCACTGTAGCTAAAAATCCAAGGGAGGTACCAATGTCTGTCTCAGCCTGAACCACACATCCTAATCCACTGCAACAGCAGAAAACAAGGTGTGGCCTATATTACTACTGCTTTATTTGTTTGGTTGTTATTATCCAAGGCCTTACTCAGATGCTGACTTAACCTCCATTGCAATTAGGTCAAGAATGCTGTTCCAATTACTATGCTGATTTCTCTTTGATGACCTGCTCACTCAGTGATTCAGACTGTCTCTGGTAACATGGGGACACTCTGCCTTGCACGACATTAATAAATCATCAGTACGTTTCAGATTCATTGCAGTTACAAGCAAAGTTGTTTGAACTCGTGTTGTGCTGTTGATGTATCTTTTAAGGATGCCCAACAGAGAGAGGCCAGAACTGGGACAACATCCTGAAAGATGCAGATACAAACCCTAGTTTCATACTATCTGATGAATCTTTGAGGATGTAAAGGCTGGAAGCAGAATATCAGTTCTAACTTTCCTCCGAAGAATTCAGATCCAACATCCAACTTTCCAGCATGGTCTGCCTGATCATCTGGGCTTAGCAAAAAGGCAGAGATATGAGATATGGACATGCCCAGAATTTGATGTCAGCTATATAAAAAAAATTTTAAAAAAATTTTTAAAAAGAATCCAGAAGTGATAATTGTCTTGCATTTTATTTGATAGCTATCTTCTTGTGATTCTGAGAAATGCCTTTTATTAGGTGATAACTATTTTGAATTTTATCTTTAAACAAGAATGCAAAGTGATCTAAAATGAGTAATAGATTAAGTCTTCATCAATTAGCAGGAGACTGACCACTGAGGAGAATCAAATTTGCTAAGCATGATTGGACACTAACTTCATGTCCAAGTACCTGAAAAAA
>NW_008631480.1:69059-95217 GCF_000691845.1 Merops nubicus | reverse complement strand
TGTACACGACTCTTTACCTACAAAAATTCTTAAAGAAACTGCTCTCTCACAAGCCATCCCAGAAAAAAAGCTGTACTGCAAATTATTCTGCTGTCTTCACAGGTACAGGGACAAGCCTACAGTATTGAGACAGGTGGAAGTGTTTGTTTTCCTGGATTTAGTAAAAATTTACTGAGGAAACCATCAGAAAGAGTGCACAAATCATAATGTCATTTTGATCTAGATGGAGGCTTTCTGCAACACCAGTCTCTCATCACAAGCACCAATGATCCACCCCTTTATTCATCTGATTCATATTCAACATAATTTTAGCATCCACCAGAATTGAGAGTCTGAAGTTCTGATTAGATGGGTCTTTTACAGTGTGCTTACATCCCTCTGCTTTGGCATGGGTGTGCAACACATTTATCCTGCATAATTGCCCTGCTTCTCTTCTTTTTGCAAATTCCTTGTTCAAGTATCAATCTCCAGCTTCTTTTCTACACTGTACACCTCACAGTGTCTAGATAAAACTAAAATCCTCTTTTACCAGTCAGCAAGTACCCATTGCTGAGATTAAGAGCTAGCTCTATTTTCTGGGAGCAGAATGCAGCTCAGTAATGCCTGGAGTGTCTGAGGGGGGAACAGGGAGTTTTGCCACTATTTATTGTTGTTATTTTTTCTTTTATCTATGTACTATATAGGTTATATGAATAATTATGTATTTCTTATCTCTACATAATAAGTATAATTATTATCATTGCATTTAAAAGTACACGTTAAGCTCAACTTCAGATTCAGACAGAAACTCCCTGACAAAAGGGCTCAAATACCCTTGTTTACCTAAAAAATAATTGATTCTCCCTGGATATCTGGGATAAGGGTATCTCATAAAATTAGTTTAAGGACAGTGACCTGGGAGAGCTGAGAAAAATCCACCTTGCAAAGACCCCAGAAGCACAGTCCACCAAGATGCTACCCCAGCAGGTAGTATCATGAAACATGTGGGAGCCCTGAAGAACTCTCATAGCTTCTTTCATCCTCCATTTTCCAATAGGACAAAACCACTGGAACAGTGAGATCAGATACAAGCAGCAGTACTTTTGACCTTAAACCTTGGACTTTAAGAGCATTTCCCATTTTGAGCAGATATGATGCCAGAGGCATAATTTGGATGGATACTTTTGATAGAACTCAAGCCTCTGATTAACTAACAGCATGAACCTCTCCCTGGTCACTGCTGCATGTAACTTCTTGGATAATTCTGAATTCTCAGAAACACTAATGGAAATGAGAGTAGAGAAATACAATCAGGTTTGTATAATCAATATACTTCATAACTTTGTGGGCTTTGCTTTTTTGTGCAAGTGGGAGAGACCAATGAAGGCAGACATAAGGTTGACTGATCTCTGCTGTTGAAAGTTTACTTTTCCAACTGATGACCAGACATATTCAAGAAGTCAATAAGGTCCACATGCCATCACAACTTACATAGTTGTCTTCCATTGTTTCATAAAGCACAGGCAGAAGTTGTGGCATTTTGCATCCTATCTTTAGAAAGCTGCTGACCCCCTTGGCAAGCATTTCACTATCATTCTGGCTCACTCAGGCAACAGAAGAGAAATTAAGCAGTGCCATAACACTCCCTTGGTGGAAAGAATAACTCTCCACGGACTATTTGAAAGCACGGGCAACCGCGGTACTGTTACAAGTGTGTACAGGCATAATTTTGTGATGACTGGGACTGGCAGTGATTATTGTCAATAGTGTTTGTTTGTTTGGTATTTTGATCATTGGTTGTTGCCTTTCACTTCTCTGTAAAGCTTTTGGTTTACTTTCATTAACAGCCTTGGAGCGAATCTACACAGGTTGGCCACTCACCCCTTTAATGATTAGTTAAACTCTGCCTGGGGCCAGCTATCAAACCTGTCCCTAAGCCGAAGGCACCTCTTCTACAGTAGAAGTGCTTCTGTCCTGGAGTCATAAGCATTTCCCCTCAACAAAGGCTCTCATCTCTCAGTCACCACCATCAGCTTGCTGACCACCTAGGAAGAGGCTGCAGCAGCAGGAGTGCAAAAAGAAATGAGCTTGGCTGTGGTAACTAAGGTGAAGGTATCAATTCATCCACCAGCAGCTGTATTGGAGCTGCATTCAGCAGTTCACAGGCCACAACAGGGAGCAGGACAACGAAAAACTGCTTTTCACCCTACACTGGGAACTCTTCTCTGGGAAAGAGCTGGGTGTTTTGCTGCGTGACTATTTGCACAGCCAGGCACATACAAGACATTTTCCAAGACATGCAAAACACCTCGGGGTTTTCTTCTATTCCAAGGAACATGGCATGTCTCTTGGAAGCAATATTTGCTCATGTTGGTTAATCTTGCTCAATAGCTTGTTTACGCCTTCACCATATGCTCACTGTCTGCTCACAGAAGCTCTGTGGCTCTTCGTAATCTCCAGCACCCTTTTTCTTTTCCAAAGGCTGTTTATTACCTTTTAAATTTTGAGGTTTACTCTCCCTTGCACCTGTGATGCTGCTCTCCTCTGCTTCCCCAGGACTGCTCAGGCCATCACAAGCTCTTCAGAATAAACTTTGTCACCAAACCTGTAGCTTTTCCTACTTAGACTCAGCTGTTTGCCTGCACGTTTTCACCATCAACATCTTAAATTTGAAAACTCCAACAAGCTCTCTTATAGAGTAAAATGACACCTGCATGACATTTATTTTTGTGTTCTTCTACTCCTTTACATTTATTACCCTTATTCAGTCCTCTCCTCTTTATTTTGTTTGATTGTCTGGCTTCCATTCCTCTAATTCATCAGGAGTTAGTGTGTTCTCCTTCACCTTAGCTTTCTCACTTTGGCTGGTGGCTAGTACCCCAGCTGTGCCATAATCCTTTTATTGTTGCTCCAGGTCTCCTAAACATTCACTCATCTTTCAGCAGTGAAATAAAGTTTTTGTCTCCTTAATGTCTATATATCTGCGGCAGGATTCACCTTTGTTTTCCCATTTACTTCACATTAGCCCAAACCACTTTTAGGTTTAATGGTTTTGTATTACATGTTTCCTGAAAATCGTTTGTCCTCAAAATTTTCAGCATGATTACAAGCCTTTATCTCGTAGCAATTATAGCTGAGACAAATGCATGCTTTACATTTCTTCCTGCCAAAAAATGACCACAGCTGTTTCATTTGTCTACCAAATACTACAGCAAGATTCGGCTGTACCTTTGTTCTAAGCTGTTCACTTGCATTCCCCAATATTATTGCCTTGAAAGCCATACACTGATGCAGGCAGTAAAAGTTCCCAGTAAATACTGAGGGACCTATCAGCCCTCCATCTTCCTACCTGTGCATCCTGTGCTGTGAAGGAAGGAGGTGACGTATTTCAGCTTTCTGCAGGGAAGCAATAAAGAAGCACCAAGGCTCCAGTCAGCAGCTGAAGGACATGCTGCTAAGACAAGGAGTGAATCTTTTGAGATTAGTGCACAGGAGAAAAGAGACATGTGCAAGAATTACAAAGAAATTTCTGTACCAGGAAAAATATTCACCCAGATGTTGCTGAGGAAAAAAAAAAGTACAAAAGAGTTTTGCAGGTAACAGGCTAGATTTAGACCAGCACAAAGCACAATGAATCAGTTTTTGTGCTAGCAGCAGTGCCAGAGAGGCACAGACCATAACTGAACTTGGTTTGCTTGTTTTATAGGCTTTTAATAGGCTTTTCAGAGCATCTGGCAGAAAGGAATATGGCAAATTTTAACACTATTCATCATTCTTAAGGAAGTGATCAAGCTTATAGCAAGCTGATGAGAGTGAGGGAGTTACTTCATGGTAACACATTACACACGAGTGATTTGCTTCATTAGCTTTTAAATATACACCAAGTATCTGGAATGTAGAAGTGTTGCAACTGTAAGTATACTGAATATCTAAGGCCAAAAGGAAACTAGTTCAAAGAACAGGATGAGGTCATGATTTTTCTGGGTCCACTAAAGGTAGTAGAGGTGATATGAGGTCATGAGAGATGAAGACAAGCTCTCTCTGAATACTAGAAGTATTGAAGTGTGGGATGCATAGTCAATCACTTTCTTTTACACCAGCAGAGAACAGAAACCATTATATTGGATAGTTTCCACAGCAAAGCATAAGGGGGAAATTCAGCATACCTGTATGATATTAAGATGAAAGCTAAGACTTTTTTAAAGAGGAAATAAAAGCATAATGGGAGCACCTCTGCAGTTTCTATTGCATAAACACAAATTTATGCCATGTAAAACTAATATAAATAGGCTGCCAGATGCTACAGCTAATATAAATGAGTGGAAAAATCTGAACTGATGTTGTTTTATACCTATACTGCATTCTGTTTGCATTGCTTTAAGTGACAACAGAAGGCATGAAGATAATTGAGAACAATACTTTAGGTTGGGGCTGTGATGTGTGCTGCCCCAGCACTGCTCCATTCATCTGCATGGGACTTCTGCTGCTTACTTCAGTGAGGATGCAATTAGCCCATTTAAAATTCCTGCTCTTGCTTCTTGATAAACAATAAAAAAATCTCCCACAATTCAAAGCTTCCAATACATGAATAAATCTGCATCCTTCACCTTGTCTTAAATCCTAGTGTGCAGCTACTGAATTGATTTTTATTAACTCTAGTCAAACAAAATGCCTGCTCCCATTGAGAAGTCCTATTTTGTAGCTTAAATGACCATTAATATGGGCCTGATTTGTGAAAAAGAGAAGTAGAAAACATAACAAAATATTTTCAGAGAAGCACAGGGAATATTTCTGGATAAAAAAGAATTTTCTCACCAGCCAGAAGACAGCATAACAAGGACTAGTGACAAGAAGTTTAAAATCAGATTTGTTAAAGCTAAAAGTTAGACATCAAGTGGTGGAAGTTAAACATCTGCTAGCCTCTAGGAAAAGCAACTGTTCCTAGCTAGCTTGTATTTTATGAAGTTTTTCAAAACAAAGCCAGCCCTTTACTGGAAATTAATTTGGGATAAAATGCGTGTTACTGGTTTCAGTATAACAATAAGTGAGTGAAACTCTGCAACAGGGCTCATGCATAATCCAACTCACAGATTCACAAGAGTAAGATCAAAAGACATCTCTCTGTTTTTTCTTACTGAAATATCGCAGGACACCCAATTATCCAGCCCTGAGCCCAATAACTTGTATTTGACTGAAGCATTCTTTGTCTTAGATTAAAGCTTGTCTCCTAAAGAAAGCTTTCAGACTCAGCTGTAAAATCTGAAGAGACTTTGTCTCTATCCTTTGCTTGTACTTTGTTCCGGTGGTTAATCACCATTACCATGTATTCTGAAAAGCTTCTTTTGAGTCTTAATTCAGCTTCAGCCTTTGCTTCTTGTGGTGCATCTCTCCTCCAGGCAAAAGAGGCTCTTAATACCTCCCATTTTTTTTCTCTTTCTGAATGCAGTTTATAGAAAGTACAGTCGAATTTCTACCTACACACACACACACACACACACATCAGCAAAAAAGGCTTTCAGTCAGCTGCAGCCTGTAACCATCTTGCCTGAGTTCCTGCAGCACCCAAACCTGGAGCTTTTCTGACCCTTTTTAGAAAAAAAATTGACTGCAGATTTACACCTGGAACTTCTGGTGCACTCATCAAAGCCATCAGTATTTGGAACCATTAATATCCTTGTCTAAATAACATATGCTTTGTGTTCTTTAAATTTTTCTTTAAACTTCTTAACTTTGGCTGTTGCTTAACTTTTGTCTACAGTGATGAAGGGTCCTCTTTGCTATCAGATTTCTCTTCCTCTTGCAAATACTTCTGTTCATTCCACTTACGAAGGAGAATGTTAGATTTTATTCCCCTCGTTCTTTCATTACATAATGATTTCCTATTATACAATCATTAACTCCCTAAAATTTAGCAAATAACTTCCTAATTGTTGGCAATTATATTCTTGTCTTTTCAGTGTTTATTGCCTGAAAACCTAATATAGCCCTTCCACCAGTGTACACAGGAGCCATATGAGGTTGGCTAAGCAGACTAGTAACAGAAGCTGCTATTTCATCTACTAGAAGCTACCAGTTGAACACATTTGTCTTTTCTCTGTCAGTCCAACATTAGCACTGTCTTTGCCTTCTGCATTTTCCCTAGCCAGCTAAAGTTAATTACACACTAAGATGAGGTGGACAGATGCTCCTCTGTTATCTTTTTTTTAAAACTCTTAGACTCTGCTATCAAACAGAAAATATTCCCTACCAGAAATTGCCTAGCTTCTTCATTTTATTCATGGATTAGAAAGTTCTTCATTTTTGTGTGATAAGTTCATCACCTGCATCTTTCCAGCTACAGGACAAACATAGTCTTTGAAAAAATTCTGCTTTCTCTGCACCTAAGTTTCATTATCTCTACTAATCTTTTACAGGGATTTTGTCTCCTAATATAACTGACAGGGAAGAAGTCTATATGACTTAGAAGCACAGATTTTTCTCTAATATTTGTAGATTCCTGTTATTTTTTCTGCACATCACAATTTCCCAGGGTTATTGATGGCCATCTGTTTCTCTCTTTCAATGTTAACCATAAATTGCCTTGAAGAAAAATTAATTGCCTCCCTTGAACATTAAACTAGAATCAGGTTTTAGCCAAAGTCATTGTTTTTCCTGATTTGTCAAATCCTGAAATTAAAAAAAAAGTTCTCAGTTTTCCTTCTCATTCTTCTTTCTATTCCTTCTCCTTCAAATGATTCAACAGCTGATTTTCTTCTGGCTCAATGAAGCTGTGTTTTCTTTTGCAGCATTGTGGATCTGTGTGTCTTTTTCCAAGTGTAATTGTAGCTTCTACCCTTTGTTTGTTCATGTGGAAGTAAAGCGGTCAGGAGTACTGGTCTCTAGCCATCCACCAGCTTCTAGTCCAATGAGTCATGTACCTTCATCCATCACAGTGAAGCCCAGAATAAAATAATTTTGTTCCTTGCAACAGTTCTGATATTAGAAAATGGTTCTGACTTTTTTTGTTTAATGGTGTCATGACATGGGGCTGTGAGGATTCCTGTGAGTAACTCCAAAGTGAAGCCACAAGGTGTCTTTCCACCCAATCATTTGCTGACCACTTGTCAAAGTAGAAAGGGCAAGGCCATTAGTAGTATACATACAGGAAAGACTTCACCATCCCATCCCAACGTTAATAGGAAAGATATGAGGTGGCTGACCACCAGAAAAATAAATAGATCAATACATTCACTCACAGTATGTGATGCAGTAAAGAAAGGAACAATCCAAATCAGAACCCAGGCCATCAGTCCCATTCAAATCATATAGCAATTGCCAAGGAAAAGCCTCATTACATACATAACCCCTTTTCTGTCTTGATCTTGCCCCACAATTGCTGGGAACTCTACTTGCCATGAGCAGTCAGAGAGCCTTTCCTGTAACTGGAACCCCTACACGCTACATCTCCTCTGGAAGTAAGCTTCCCAACACCACTGCAAGCAGAGCCAGCTTTCATGCTATTAACTTAGAGGCAGGAGAAGATGCTAATGCTGAAGGCAGGGTCACCTGGTCCAGGTGATCTCCTAATCAGTTCCTACCCAAGGCTGGCCAGACCCTGGGTAAAAACCAGCCAGGAGGGTCTTTCTTGCCTGGTTGTGGATATCATCTATATGCCAACCCGCATTCAGGGCTGGGAGTTTAAGCCCCAGCACTTCACCCAAATAAAACTTGTCCATCTGCTGAGAAGCTCCCCCAGACCTGGCTCACACAGGGCAAACCTGCAATCTCAAAGTGACAAATTTTGGATATGTAACTGAAAGTAACTGGAAAGCATCCATTGGTGTCTTCAGGCTGGAGAAAGAGGTGATTACCAAAGCTTTAGTAAAAAAAAATTGATATATTAAAAAAATAATGTGGGAACATCAAAAGATACATGCTGACTTAATGACATACAGGGCTGTTTGGTATTGAACTTTCACAGTCATTTCCAACTGACAACCAAAAACTAAGCTGCACCTTGATATCTGCTCCGTTTTCTTTATTTAAATTGACTTTTTTTTACTTTTAAGTGTGATTAATTTTTGACCAAATCCCAATAAAATCCAACTTCTTTAGTGAGAATTACACAGGCTTTTGTTTTTTTTTATTTTTATTTTTTATTAAAATCTTTAATTATTGGGGGGTTTAACAAATTTCCTAACAGAAAAGATGCAACGAACACTGTGTCTAATAAATTCAGAATAACACCAATTGATCTCCACATACTGATGTCACCAATTTGCCTATGTATGCCATGGATGAAATCTTAGTTCTGTTAAGGATCATTAGTTTCTTGAATGCATTCATTATTCAAAACCAGTTGCTAGTATTTTCCGCAAATAATTCCATCTCTGGAGCTTGTGGTGTGTGTGTGTGTGTGTGTTCTTTACTCACTTAACATTAAAATGTCCTTCCTGCCTTTGATAAGATAAAACTTCCATTGATTTTAGCAGAGATTAATTCTCTCTTCTGAATACCTGCTCTTAGACTAGCATCTGTACAGCTTTTCAACACTTAAAATGAGTTGTGAGTTTATCTGAGCTATCTGTTACACTGATTAACAAGGGATTAATTTCTGTTCATTAATCACTCAGCTTTTTGGTAAAACCAGAAAACCTCTACCACACACAGCGAGAATTAATTTTTCAGAATGCTTCCCTTATAATCATAGATTCTATACTCAAATAGACAATATTACAGTTGTATTACTTCAGAAGCTGAGAATTTCAGTAGCTGCATTTCTGATCTTTATATTAAAAATTATCACTATCATGTAGCAATATTTTTCAAATAATTTACCTTGGATCATAAAGGAAAGTCAATATTTTCCCATTTAGCTAGTGGGTCATATTCTGTTTGGATTTATAAAAAAAAAAACCAATGAGGTAACTTTGTTACTCAGTAGCTACACTCAACATTGAAGCCAGCATAAGAGAGAACAGAATTGAGATAGGTGAATTTCTCTGGAAAAAGCTTTATTGTACTTTGCTTTGCAGTTTGTTGGTTTTCCACCCTTATAATTTTCCTGATAGAAGTTATAACTACTTTAAGAAAAAAATTAAGAAAAAAAAAAGAAAACAGCAAGACTTTTTAATTAAAAATAAAAAAGACTAAACACAGCATTCCTGTGTCTTGTTGTGTGGCTGCAATTTAAATGAACAGACATGTTTCCAAAACACCAAACCTAGCTGCAGTCATTTTCTTCCTAGATTAGACATACAAGAAGAGTCAGAAGATGAATTTGTTCCTTGATTAGTTTTTCTGGAGTTCTACCAGTGTAAATTTTCAATTCCTATCTCATTTGAAAACAAAAACTTCATAAGTTTCTGCTGAATACACAGTGACTAAGCATGAGTTCTAAAAGCTAAAACAGTCTAAGCTTCTCATTTGAATCTCTTCAGGCTGGGAGGATGTTGTACAGCTCTAGTCCCAGATCTGGAGCAACCTGAGGATGCTCTCACTTACATGAGCTGCGATCAACCTTTAGTTTTCCATGGAGGAATGAGCAACAGATAAAGAGCAAAGTATCCTCTACAAGTTCAGGCATGGTTAACCTTCAAGATGCACCAACCTGTCTCACCCAGACAGGGCTGTACTTAACAGCAGGTAGATCTATAAAACTAATGTGAATGGGAACTTGTGCATTTCCACACAGCTCCATCTCTTTTGTTTAGCAAGGCACTACACGTTGTCAAGGCTGGATCTGAGCAAGCAATGCATTTCTAGATGAGGGGTGAATTAATAAAACAAAGAAAAAATATTTCCTCACACCCAAACTATTTAGATTTTGCTGGTTTCTTTGTATCTTAGGGAAAGCAGGAGGTTGGTTGTTTTGTGTCTTTTTAATTTTCTGCTAACCAAAAAAAAGGGGGATGAAGGAAATCTGTGTCTTACAAACCATTTCATTTGAAAGCTTCCTCTATGAAACATTCTCTTTATACTTTGAATAACTGAAAATATTTTTGTTATTTTTCTCCAAGTACAAGCTGAGACAACTGTCATTCAGTGATCCCAAAGCAGGGGGTGGAGTGGGAGGGAGGGAATGATAGAAATCCTTTGTTAATTTTGCTTTACAAACATAAAAGAAAATAATTCTGGAAAGTGAGGAGATGTTTTGAACTAAACTGCTCATGGATATTGATGTGGAATTGCACAAAAATGGGAGTAGTGTTGCTGAACTGATATTTTCCTCCAAAAATGAGGGGAAATAATTGCTTGCAAGTCTTGCTCAGCTGTAGTCAGAGACTCTCAAGAGCACACACAGACCTCTAGTGGATAAATACTGCAAAGCCAAGAAGTCTGGAGGGCCAAAACTGTGACAATTCTTGCACTCTGTCCCCACTGTGTAGCCCGAGGTGATTCCAACCACCCCACACCCTCATTCCATCAAGCTGAGAGCCAGCCCAAGACACATCAAGGGGTCTGTCCACACAGGGGAAGCAGGTGCCACGCCTGGAGGTTGCCATATCTCCCCTTCCCCAAGGCTCATTTATTATGATCCCTCCAATCCATGGACATGTTGTGAGAATCCGTACGAAATCCCCTAATAAACCTCCCATAATTCAGTGGCTTATCATGGCCTTTCAGGAGTATTACAAGTTCCCCTGTTACTGATTTTCATATCAAAAATCCCAAATGAAGCTTCTTTTGTACAAATTTGACCAAAATCACGTCGTTTAAGGGAAACAGAAGCTTATAAGGAAATAATCAAGCAAGAAGCAAATTCAGCTCAAGACTGCAGGCATTTAAGTCCTGCCATAGCATTTGGGAACCATTTAGACTAATTCAACAAGTTCAGACTAAATGTGAGCTAGGATTATGGGGAAAAAAAAAAAAAAGCCACACCACACACACAAAAACAAAACAAAAACATCAACCAACCAACCAAACAAAAAAAAACCCACTGTAGTAATGTTGCTTTTCATACTGCCCCATCTTAGTTTCTGAAACATGAATTCAAAACCAAATTGAGAGAGAAGAAGAGGATTTTTCACAAAAGACTTCATCAGTCAAAACTGAGCTGGGAAGACCTTTCTCCGTTTTATTCTCTTTTGTCTCAAAGCCTTATGAAAATTTAGTCCTAGTAAAACTTTTCATAACCTTGAACTTATTCCATACAAAAAGGAAACCTAGGAAAATATCCCAAACAAATTAAATGCAACCAATTCTTTGACATGCAAAATGTATTTCAGATTTGCCCTACTGTGGTCTTATGTTTCATTTTTATTAAAAATGTCAGCAGTATTTTGCCTGCTGGGAGTGTATTTTTTCCTCTTTTTCAGTCTTACTCAAAGTCTGTCACTGCGTATTTTGCTGTTCATATCAGCAGAGGCTGGCATGAAGGTGGGGGATAAGGTCTTTTGAACAAATTGGTGCTTTTTGCTGAGCTTTTCTGAACAGGTAGGAGTCACAGGGAAGACTTGCAGAGATGAGCACCTGCAACGTCCAATGAGCTGCTTTCAATAAGATCTTGCAGTATATCAACTACATATAAATACAAATAAGTCCAAATAGTTAGAATGCAGCATAGTTCCTTCTAAACCTATATCATGATCATTTGAAAAGGCTCAAATCCTAATTCCTTTGAAATCCATGGAAGCCTCACCACTGACATTAGCAACAGACAAATTAAGGTTAACTTCTTTCTGATGCTGGCAATCCAGACAGAGGTGACCATTGTCTGTGACTCTTGTTTCTGGAAAGGAAAAGAAATTTCATCTGATATTTATCTAGAAGTCATGGACATTTGTTTGGCTTTCAGGTAAGCCTATCTCTCCTTATTTTGTTTTCCCTAAATTAAAGACTCAAGAAGAGTGTAATGTCTGAACACAAAGAGGAAGGCTGTCTTTATGCAACCTGTGACTGAAGAGGAAGAAATACTTTGCTTTAATGTTGACTGACTTCATCATTTGACACACGTGGACGTGCTTTGTAACAAGTTGCATGGAATTGTCACCATTTCCTGGGTCTACACAAATCCCTCCTAGGTTTCAATTTCTTGTATTCTAAAATTAAGACGTTAAGGGACAAATATTATTTGATCTTTGTTTAAAATGCATTGATTTTATCCATGTTCTCTCCTCACAGTCATTTACTAGAAAGCAAACACAAACAAGCATGAACAAAACACCTGTTTTTTTTAATATTCTAGCAAATATTTACTGTGAAATACTACAGCTCAATAAACAGTTGAGCTGTTTACATGTTTTTACAGTCAAACACCACCAGCTTGGATTTGCTACTCCAGAACCCAAACAATATCTATCCTAAGCAAAAATGACCTTCAGCAGAGTCATACAGCTAAGCCTCCTGATTAAGCCACCTGCTATATCAGTTACAGTCCTAAACTACAAAATGCAAATTCTTGTACTGGTAGTATGTATGTTTCCTCTTATCTCTGTGAGTTACTGTACTGTAGGCAATGTTCATTCTAACATCATAAATCTCCACTGAGCTGGAATTTAATGTACTTCACTGCCTCGATGTACTGTAGGTATAAATATCTTGGAGTCCTTGTGGTACAACCTGCATGAAGCACAGTGTTTGTGTTATGCAGCTATAATACCAAATACGGTTTTAATATAGAAATAATATCCCAAATTAACTGTGGTGCGAACATTATAAAACACAAAGGAATGACTTCACCAGTAACACCTCTTCATTGGCTGAATATATTTAACTACTTCTTTTCTGTGTGAGGTGCCTCATTCAGCTGTTGTGATTTTTTCGTGTTACAACGGGCAGAGGGAAGGACCATGTTTGGGGCTGTGACTCAGAAGAGCTCATATCTGTTCCCAGGTGCTCCAGTGTCCTGACAATACCACCAGGTCAGTAAGAGCTGTCTCCTTGGCAGTCTCTGAGCCTGTCACCTAAGATGGACATGACTTTTGTTCTTCCACAGAGGTTAAGAAACAGCTTATTCTGTACTCAGTAACTGAAACGTCCTAACCGGTCACTTTTTATCTCACCAGCCCAGGAGATCAGATCCTTTCTTACACTTTGCCAACTGAGTTGGGGTTTGGTCCAAGTTTAGATCAAGGCATGAACTCCACTCTGGACCCAGGAGTGGACCTACTTCGTTCATCTGCAAATCATTCATCTGCAAATGCTACACTGGTAGGATTAATAGAGGGAGACTTAAATCATGTAGAATTTTCTTGAATTTCTGTATGGCTGGAAAAATTCTGAAGACCAGAAATCTTGGAATCTTCCATGATTCTATGTTTCTATAAAATGGAATCAAGTATGTCAATGGAGACAATGAACCATATCAGTGTGATCCACCAAACACTATGATTCCATAATTCCCTCAAATTCAGGAGCAGAATTCCCTTTTTATACTCATCAGGGAACTTGCACAGGCAGCACAGAGACCAAAAGCAATCAGCAAATGATGTCAGCCTTGGACCAAAGGACACTGCCACCAGTGTGAGATCTATTGGTTAGAATAAAAAAAGCAGCAAAATATTGATATAACAAAACTCATTTCACACTGGTCACTAAACATACCTTAAGCAGATGGGAAAATAATTTTTCTGGATCTGAAAGTGGGAGTCTTTACATTTCTGCTCAAATAAAGGAGATTTTTTTTTAATTATGCTTCAACTTTGTGGTTGAATTTTTCTGCTTAACAAATACTGCTGGGATTCCCCTGCACTGACATTGAAAGATGCCCCATTCATTCATAGTCAAAACAGGATGATTCAACTTTGTACCATTAGATTGTCATAACTCCCTGTGCAGATACAATTCATTTTAGCAAAAGAACCCTTTTGTCAGTAGAGCTTATGTCACCTAAGGAAGTGGTTTTACTACCAGGAAATAATTATTTTGGCTACACAAGTTGTATTACCACTACCAGAACTTTGCCACTATAAATATGTAACCAGACCTCTGTAGTGAAGAGTGTTCCTCAGTGAGCCATTCATTGAACGAGAGAGACTTTAGAGACAGATAAGCTTACAAAACTAATTAGTGACCACCAACACAATGAGACTCTAGATCTGTTTTCTATATCCATCCATTACCTACATTAATTATATTATTCCTGATCTTGCAATTTTATATCGGAGGCAGAAAACACTCTGGAACAATTAACTTTTATTTTCTTCCTTATTTGCTTGCCTGTAATGAATATGAATTCCTTTGAGTCATAAGGAAATAGAGGCTGCACTTAGAATAGGATGTGAGTATATGCATGTGTGGGTTGAATGAGGCACGGTTTGGGGAGAAATCTGTCTTGTGAAGGGCTGTTGTGAGTCCGTCTCTGGAATTTCCCGCATCTAAGAAATGTCTTTGGATGAGATACAGTTTGGTCACACTTGCTTGGTATAATAGAGAGGGTTGTTCTGTCTCATGCAGACTGGCGTATAAACCCACGCTTACACACATTCCACCTCTCAGTTTACCAAAATTTAAATGTAAGACACAACATTATCTATTTAAAAACTGAGAAACGAGGCAGATAAAAACCCCATTCAGGACAAGAACTTAAATTGCCACAGGGTCCTTTCTGCTCATGAAAACAGCTCTTCTGGTAAACTGGAGCTGATGATTCAGCAATTGCCAGGGAAATGGCCTTTCAGCAGTGAAAACCATGTGAAACAAAAGTCATTTTGAGCAGGGCTGCCCATGGGTAGCAGTAGCTGGTAATGGTCCCGTTTTCCCTGTGTCTCTGAAACTGTCCAACATGCACACACAGCCTTCCTTAACCCAGATGATGGTTTCTGGTTTACAAGCCCTGGGGTGTGACAGGAACCCTTTTCTGCCCCATGCTTGAAGCCAGAGACTCCTTTTGGGAAGCTGCCTCTACCTGAAGCTGAACTCTTCTCCAAGCATCTTCCCTGAGGAATTCACAGTTCCCTGCAGCTCATTTTCCTCCCAGCTCTCTCCTGATTTGTCTGCAAACGAGAAAAATTGGGAGCTGTATAAGCCCCATCACATATCTGTTTTCTATTAGATTAGTAGAAGAGAGCCTTTGGCGAATTAGGGGAAACCTCAGATTCCTTCTTTTCAAGCCCCAGAAATCTGGCAATGTGCCTCATACCTAAAAATTACATGGCTAAGATGTATTATGAGAGAGAAACACTGGAAGAAGAAATAAACTCCTGCCACTTTGCTGTTAATCAAGAGCAGATAATATTTCCAGGTCTGGCACTGACAGATCTTTGGATAGCTCCATGACACAGGTAGTTTCAGTTCTTTAGCTCTCACAAAAATCCCTAAAACTATTCAGTTCAAGAAAACAAAGTCCTTAAAATCCATGCTTTAAAGCTCCACATGTCTCATCTTTGACAGAAAGATACGTGGCTGTGCCTTGGAAAGGAAATGAAGGAATCTCTGTAAGATTAGACTGAATACTAAAGAGAAACGTGATCCTTGGCAAGAAGAGAGAGGCATACCTCATGAACTGGTTCATCAAGTGCATGAACTTTTTCTTTCCTTTGAGACTTTCAGCAGAGTTGCTCATGCTGTTATTCAGATGTTTTACAGCCTATGAAATAAAAAGTTGAAAGACACTGTCCATCTGGATTACAACACTGATTGCTGACATGATGTTTGGGTACTGTTGAGGTCTGGGTCATTGCAATCATGAATGGAAAACAAAGCCAGAAATCCCACCCGTACATTTGTAAGATAGAGCCTGGTTGTCTACCAGAATTCACAGTAGTAGCACTGTCTGTTTATATTCCCAGTTCATCTGGGCAGGAAGCATTTCTTCTCAGTGCCTTGATCTGTTACAGACCACTGTTACATGGCTGCTGATCACTGACTGCTTTCCATTCCAAAAATCAGTTAAGAGAGAGACTAATAATTCTATGCTTCTGATTTGAAAGACATTCACTTTCTTCTTTTCTTGAAGATTCTTCCGAAAGAGGTGACAGTGACTGATTCCTTAAGCAACGGGTTCACTATTCTTACCACTTTTTTACCCTGAAAGCGTTTCCTTTGTTTTCATCCAGTGCATTCATTTTTAAATTCTTAAGTTGTTCATAAATCATCTGTGCATTGTCAAGCCCTCGGGAAGCTGGATCAGTTGTGCATCTCTCACTGAAGGCCTTATCTACCCTGCAGATCCTCTGTCTTGGCCACTGTAGAACTGGATGACAAAACACTATGTGTCCCTGAATCCAGGCTCAACTGTCAATTGTGTTACCTCTTTTTGGAGTCAGAATGAAACATCTTTTCTCTTGTCAATTGGCATGGGTTCTCATGGCAGTTCATTGGCAGATTGTAAAAGTGAATCCTCTTTATAACCTTACTTCAGCATAGACCCATGTTTACCAAAAGATTCTGTAAAGGGTATACAGCTGCTCTGCAGCTTGGCAGGCTGAAGTATTGGATTTTACAGTGTGCTTTGCACAGTCCTTTGGGCCCACAGCCTGTGTCTCTGCCCTCAACAAGTGAAGACAAGTTCAGTGAATGCCTGATTCTGCTTTCTCATGGCTGAACTCACCAAATCCAATGCACAGCACCTCAGCAGTTTAATAGGTGCTGCCTCACCTCACACAGATTGTAGTCCCCACCAGATGTTCTTTATATCTCCTTGATAGATAATATGCCAGATAAGGTTCATTTATGACAGGTTTACTGTGAACTTCATCAGTCCCAAATGCTACAGCTCTAACAAGGGAAATTAAGGTCCTGCTGCAATCTCATTCTCCTAGATCATTGTTAAAATGAAAGGATGGACTGCTGCAGTTCAGAAGTGATTTCTGTCTGAACTTAAACACTGGCACTTGTCAACATGATAATGTTGGGGAAAAAAGGATAGGCATCGCTGAAAGAAAAATATGGATGGAAGGAGAGAAAAAGAGCAGATGTACAGGAGTAATTTGTCAGATGCAAAAATCAAAATGACTTGTCAAGCAATTTATGCCTGCTCAAACAAGAAGCTAGTAACAGACTGAAATCTAGCCCAGTATACAAATTCAATAACAAAATTAGATTCCACAGGGACCTCACATAGTATGTGTTAACCCTTATTGCACCAGACTTTGTATTATCTTCATTTTATATGCAATAATTGCCCCTTTCTGGCTTTCTCCTACAGACTTTAGGCTTGGTACATTCATACCTGGGTGAATTTGAACTCCATCCTGTGGCAGGTAGAGTGTCTTCAGGAAAGTACTGGGAGCCCTAAGCTCCTTGTGAAACATCAACACTTTGGAACAAAGTCCTAGCCAGAGAGAAAAATTTCATCCCTTTCATATAAACCTGGGGGAATCTAGTGGGGAAAATGTAATTACTCAAACTGAACGGGATCTAGGGCACAGAGACGGTTCTTCACTACCTAAGCTGATGGTATCTTACAGGTCAGCTGTGCTTGGCAACTTTATCATGTTCAAAGACACCACAGTACACTTTATCCCCTTGGAATGGTGGTGAAACTGTAAGGGGTTCAGATTATATTTCTCACTATCATCTCACACAGCAGCTACTTTTAGTGAAAATCAGAATTGGGTCAAACTCTCAAAGTCCACAGAAGGATAGGTTCGGCATGGTGGAGGTTAACAGATAGGCTGACTCCAGGTAAACTTATTATCCACATAAATGTCCAGTCTTATTTCTCAGTCTTACTAAGCCCTGGGCCTTAAAAGCTTCCTGTGTGATTTGAGTTGGTTTTATTATTATCAGAATCAATTTGCTCATTACCAAAAGATCATTTCATTGAACAAAGGATATTAAGGGCCAGATTCTTGGTTGGTATGAATTAATAATTAGATGAAATAATTCAAGCCAGCAGGACTGCAATTTTACACCCCTACAAAGTGAATATATACTGCTTCTAAGTCAGAATGTTTGCAATTTTCTGACTAATGGAAAGCCAGGCTCAGTAGCTATGTAATTTCTTTCACATTATCTCCCCATAATTGGTGATCTAGCCCAAGTAAAACTAGAACTGATCTGATGATTTGGAATTTGGCAGGACTGAAGGATTTGCTTTGTTACTGTTTGCAATGGCATCGAAACTTATTTTCCCAAACATTTTGCAATATACCAGTCATCTTTTACATTTATTTTATGGAGGTAGGAGGAGTTTGGAACTGTGGAAACATTTAATAAGTCACAAGGGAACAAATAAAATATATGTTTGCTCAAGAATGTATAGACATTAGGAATGACAAAATTGTCCAGTGTGTTTTTGCTGTTGGTGACTTCAGTTTAGGTTGCTTACCGTGCCAAGCCTGGATGCAGAAATCACTGGAAGGGCAGCGACGATAATCATATTACTTGGGACAAGCATCAATTACCCTGCATATTACTCTGCTTACTGTAGAACTGAGCTTGGAGACAGACTGTGGCAGTATGTCTAGAACATACAACTTCTCAAGGGTTTTGGAGCTGTAAGGGAATTTCTTAGGGAAAGGTTAGTTAAAAATTATTCATATTAGCAAAAATGAAAGAATTCCAGAGGACTATCAAATCAAAATACCTGGAGATGGTCAAAATTATGCGTTATCCCAATTTTAAATCTCAGTTTGAAGACAGTATAAGATTTTTTAATGTCTCTCATAAAGAGTATAACTCCTTGGAATATATTCTTCTTCCTTGCAGCAGTTTAATAATCTATCCTCTCTCCACATAGCTGGATGGGGCTTGGATCAGAGAGTCCCTGATTCACTCATCTTTGCAGTCTGAGAGATGGCTGAACCCAGCTGAACACATTTCCACTGCCTATCATGAATATCAAGGAGCCTGAAACTTTCTTTGATTTATTTGTTCTGATGCCTGAAAACACTGAGTAAAAGTGTGTATCTATGAGAGTGTATATGTGTGTGCGTGCAGGGACTAGGTCAGGGTGTAAAAATGTGGGCAGAAAACTGTGTAGCAATCATTCAGCACTACATACCACATTTTTCTCACCATGGGGTTTTCTCAACACAAGCTATTTTCAAAGAATGTAGGTAAAAATGAAAGCTCCCATGGTGAAGCTATCAAAATGCCTTGATGTGATGTTGGTGGCTGCGCCATTGAAAACCCCAAATGACTGACATGAGATAAAAAATCCTGGACAAAAGACAGAAAAAACGCTGAGAACAACAGTGATGCTCCTGCCTACAATGCCCTTGGAGGCTGTATGTAAAGTATATAGTCAATGCAATAACTAAAATTAAACAGCAGAGAAGGTTCTACTATTTGCAAGCCGTTCAAAAGAGATTAAATTAAGTTTTTAACCATTTAGAATGGCATTATCCCTCAGCTGAATGAAAGCTGAGAAAGGTCCACAAATGTCAGCTACATTAAGGAGACAATTATTTCGTCTTTGCAACCTTGAAATCAGTGGATTTCTTGGTGAGTTGCAATAATGGTGTCACAATGGATTTCATGTCTTACCTGGAACACACGCATAGTATTTGCAGAGTAGCATAGAGCTCTAAAGTGAGCTCCATGTATAGTGGAAGTCTTCATGTTTTTAAAATGGTATCAGTATTGCTGACTTTTTAGCCTAGATTAAGTTCCGATAATGAAGATTAACTTCTGTTTATTCAGTAACTGCAGATTATAGTTACTTTGCACCATACAGATGAAATTAGGGCTTAGCCATGCAGCACAAGTCCACCTGATGGAAAAATCAGATTGATCCCTCTGATTTGTTCCATTTCTTTATGATGCCACATGTAAAGAAAAAATATCAAAATGCATCAGTATCCATCTTAAACTAATGGGGTTTTTGTCGGTGATTTCGCTTCAGCTAGTTGTAAACATTGGCTTTGAGGTAAGTTCTTTTGTAAAGGGAATAAATGAGTTTACTCAAGGTGTGCATGTCTGTGCATGTCCACGTGCCCATGTTCATGTGTTTATTCACACACACATACCTGTTAAACTTTACTTGTCTGTCACCAGAAATTAGCCATTTTTTTTGTTCTTTGCTTTGTTTTCAGAGCTTTTATTGTCATTTGCTTTGTTCCTGAGGCTTGAACTGTGGTTGCTTGTGAGTTTGGATCAAACTTCAGTTCTGTGTGTATTAAAAGAAACGTCCTTACCCAACAGGTATTCTGAGACTGATTGATTGATTGACTATTTCATGAGTTGCCTCCCGTGTGCAAGGTTGAAACATTAAATACATCCAAAATTTTTCAACAGTTACAAAAAATTATTTTCAATCCTCAGTATCTCATATAGATCTTCAAAACCAGCAGTTAGAAACCAAATGCCACAAATCCAATGTCAGTTATAGGAAATGAAAGTACAACACCCACACAATTAAATACCTTAAACGCAGACTCCAAACTCTTGCTCTTCAGCTTACTGGACAATAAAGTAAAAATTATTCTTTGTCTCCAGGCAAACAATCCCATTGTGTTTCCCTGTATGCAGGATTCTCTGCCTCGTTTGCTAACCACTTGACCCAGCAGGAAGGACAAGGCCATTAGTAGTATACATACAGGAAAGATTTTACCATCCCATCCCAAAGTAAATAGGAAAGGTATGAGGTGGCTGACCACCAGAAAAATAAACAAATCGATGCATTCACTCATGGTATATGATGCAGCAAAGAAAAGAACAAGCCAAGTCAGAACCCAGGCCACAGGGGAAGGAATAAGCCAGGTCATAGGTCCAATTCCAATCACATAGCAATTGTGAAGGAAAAGCCATATTACATACACAATCCTCTTTCTGTCCTGGTCTTTATCTTGCCCCACCATCACTGAGAACTCTACTTGCTGGGGAAAGTCAGGTAACCCTTCTGATAACTGGAAACTATACAGAGTATATCTACTACGTAGACAAGCTTCCCCCAACACCACCACAAGCTTATGCTATTAACCTGGAAGCGGAGATGTCAATGCTGAAGGCAGGGGCACCTGGTGGTGATCGCCTACTTAGTTCCCACCCAAAGCTGGGCAGACCCTGGGTGAAAAACAGCCAAGGAGTTCTTTCTTGCTTGGTTGTGAAAATCATCCATACACCAACCCTCATTCAGTGCTGGGGGTTTAAACCCCAGCACTTCACTGACTGCCTTCCTAGCCCTGCAGAAAAGGAAGGAGAGGCAGGGAAAGGCCCTCTAATGGTTTCCTTCTCTCCACCTAAAGTAAAGAGGAGAGACTGCTGTGTTGTGTCCTTCTGGGCCTCAAGGGCAATAGCAAAGAAAAGCCCAAATTAGAGGAAGGAAAACGAGACAGAAAAGAGAAAACGTCTGGGTCTTTGAAGGAATACAACTATTCCAAACTCCCTCCTCCAAACTCAAGGAAATTGTCCCTGTATGTACACAAGTACAAGTAGTTATTCCTTTTACTTCATGTATGTCTTCTTAAGCAAAACATCTGATTCTTCTTTGACGCAAATAACTTCCAATATAACTTGCATTTGTTCTCTTTTTCTGTATGTATAGTATTTTATTGGCTTATTCACTGGGGTTCCCATAAATTTCAGCAGTGACTTGTCTTTTTCCATATTTCTTTTGTTGGTTCTCTCTTTTTACCTTTCCCTTTGCCCCCCACTTTTTGTACGCAGAGGCTTTCTTTGAAGTCTCAGTGTTAAAAGGCCCTATGCTTTCTTTGTACTTATGGAGTCAAAGCTCAGATCCCACTTCTTTTTATTGGCATTTTCTGCACACCCTCAGAGAGTGAGATGTTTTTATCTGCCTTTGTTATCGAATCTCAGTAGCAAATGCACTGAGTGAAACCGGAGAGGAATTGAATCTTCTTGCACACACACGTCCACACACACATGCACATTTACATGCAGCAGTGTAATCCTCAGTGCCCCACTGGTAGTACAAACAAGGTATCATTGATTACAATAGCCCTTATATTGCAATATCCATAGGATGCTCACCACATGTAGCTAGAATCGTGCACTAAGGTATGAAGTGCGGAATTTTTGCACGTACCGCACTAAACTTTGTAAAGATCTCAAAACTGAGTCTGAAATGCCTTCAGATGCCCAGTAGAGTCCATTGCAGCACAGGAGTTCAATGCCTAGCAGTTGCCACATTGTGACTTTCATGGCATCATTCCCAAAAGAGTTCTCAGCCAAGTCTGAAAGCCTGAATCACTTTTCTAAAACCAAAACTCTCTCCTCGTAGTCTTAGTTTTTGGAAAGTCTAGCGCTCCTCTGATACTAACCATGTCTGTACTTTTGAGCAGTCTGAGTAAAAGAAATACTCCCTGGGATGAAGTAGGGAGGGAAAGGAACCTCCAGAAGTGAGTTAGTGAGATATGTGTTATCTAACATGCATAGATCCACCTTGCAGTATTTGAACTTCATGAATGCAAATCTTAAAATATCCGTGAAGGAAAGAGCATGTAAAACTGCCCTTGTTCTTTTTTCTTCTTTCCTTTCACTTTATCCTGTCAGCACTGCATATATCAAACTGCAGCTCTGGGTTTTAACTAGGCTTTACTGTTTCATTCTGCTTCATGAATTTTTCAGTGTTTACATTTATGTTTAATATAATAAGATTGATAATGCAGCTGCCTGATAGATTCTCCTCCAGACTTCTCAGCTGGAGGGATGTTTATTCTTTCTCCCTAATTTCTGTAATATCCAAAAGTTCATTTTCACCTTTTGCATCTTGATGCCATTTTTCATCTTTCAGATATCCATTTCTGGAAATAATGTGTTCAAGGTAACAGCATTTACCCAGTGGATTTATATAACTGAGTCTCAACATACTGCCTACACTGCTGCAACTGGGTAACTTCTTCCCACGCATAGGTACTTTGATGGAGCAGGTGGAGGACCTCACCATGAAGAGCTCTGTGAGGCACAGTGCTGCTGCAGTGTGTCAGATGTGTTGTTCCAACAGTGGGGGATGGTGTCATCCATGTGTTCAAAGTCTCACTAACTTCCCTTAGTGAGCAAACGAAAAAAAAGTACTAACAGAAAAAAAAATACTAACAGAAAAAAAAATACTAACAGAAAAAAAAATTTAAGAAGAAGCAGAAAGCAAGGGATTAGTAAATAAATAAGTGATTTACAACCCAGAAGACTGTGTGCTTTGCCTCTTTCAGCCTTGTGATCCAAAAGCAACGGTCAATGAAAATGACTGGCAGAAAAATTAAAACGATATATAAAAGGGAATAAGTCTTTTATGCAGCATGTGTTGACTTTACTGCTATGGGAAATCAATGAGACACACAGTTTAGTGGGATTAGAAAGAGGAACAGGATGTTCGCATAACCAAAGTGCAGAATAAGCAGCAGGAGGGTGTTAGATGCGATATTTTAGGGCTCAGCTTTCTTTCAGACCCCTGCCCACCATTATCAACATACACGCCTCTCTTCCTTCCCTCCCTTCCTTCCTTCCTTCCCCTCCTCTTCCCCTTCCTTTACCTTCCCCTTCCTTTCTCCTCCTTCTCTTCCCCTTTTCCTTCCCTTCTCTTCCCTTCTCTTCCCTTCCCTTCCCCTTCTCTAACTTCCTCCCTTTCTCTTTTACTTTCCTTTTCTCTTTCTCCCTTTTTCTCTGGCTTTCTCATTCTCTTTCACATTCTCTCTTTCTTTCTTTCCAGATGGACTGAAGAGAGCAGGACATGGTTTAGATTGCAAATTAAAGACTTGGTGTAATGAGATAGAGCAAAGGGAAATTCTGTCTAAACAGGAAAATGTCCCCAGGTATATTTGTTGAAACATTTAATTCTTTTTCTGGAAGCATTAGAGCTTTTGCATCTTGGACTCACAGAAGCCGTGAAGGGAAAAGCCCCAGCCAATATACATGAAAAAATTTACATTATGGTCAAAGAGAAAATTCCAGATGGCAAAATTAGATCTCATTTCTTGTCATTTCCTCCTGATTTGTGACCAGAGAAGCCTTACCTGCTTCTTAGAAACACCCAGTAAAATAAATTCAAATCATAGTTCATTGCTGAGATATTCTTAGTGACACAGGTATGGAACTAGCAAAAGTATTTGCACGCTTGCCCAGCTCTCAGAATCTTGGGAATCTCTTGCATGTCAACACAGCTAGCCATTCACTGAATCTTAAATAGGTGCTTAAGTGAAAAGCTGCCCAAGGGCCCTTTAAGTAAGGATATTTCAGCTGTCTTATTTCAAGGAAGCTCATGACTTTTGCACGATCACTATTCCTGTGAGCTATTCCAATTAAAAATAATACAGATGGAGCACTTGGATCTGGGAACCTTTCAATCATTTATGGAACAAACACAGCACTACTTCTTCTTGCCAACAACACACCTGTTACAGCAATACTCTCAGTATCTAAGAACCGATTGCTTTAACTTTGCTGGGCCCAAAAAACATGGGATTTTTTTCCCCTCACTTAGCCATTATCACTTAAAAACAATGTTGTTCCTTGTTTTAAATGATCTCATGGAGACCAAGGTGCTAAGAAAGTTAAACAATACTAAGCATGCTTTAATGTTATTAAAGCCTTAAAGTTTTTCAAGGGAAGATAGGTGGAGGAGATATGAATTCATTGACTGTAAAGAACCAGTAAAACATCCTAGATAAAGATCAGGAATTGATTAAAGGAGAACTGGATGCACTCTTCCTTTCCCTTTTTATCTTAGTTAGGGCATCTGGCTCCACAGTGTAAAGCTAAAGGCACTGAAAAGAACGTTGAACCCATTTGCATCTGGTCTACATGTCCTGTGTTCCACAGTGCTCCAAGGTTTCTCAATGGTAAGACAGAACTCCTCCTGAATCCTTTTCTAAGACAATCTCTCAGCCATTAAACTCAACATGCCTCTTCCTCGAGCTGTGTACAATTGTTCTTCCGTTGGGGAAGAGAAGATGGTCCACACACTCATGGCAAACAACAAACAGAAAAAAAAGATAAATGCATTGCCATGCACCACACAGGCAAAAGATGGAAGGAAATTAAATATGGGGAGACATAAAGTTTGGGTTTGATTTGGTTGTAGAGGAAAGCCTGTGGCTTAGATGTGTAAGATTTCTCATGGTTTTTACACAACTTTATTTAGGGGGTTGAAGGTTTTATTTTTATTTTTCAAAAATTCTGATGGGCTGTATATCATTAACACAGTATCAGATGACTTTGCTTCTCAATGTCGTGCCTGCATGAGGGACAGAATTGAAGAACCGAGGAAAACTGCAGACAAAATGTTTGGTGATCCTCAGATAAGTATTGATGTGTAAATAAACAATTTGTCTCCTTGCTGCTTACAGAAAAAAAAAAAAAAAGAAGAAGAAAAACAAACCCCTGATTAAAATAGGCCAGTGTTTTAATTCCAAATTTTATCTCTGTATTTATTCTTGTCACAGTGAGCTTGTAAAAGCAGCTTAAGATGTGCTTTTAAAGACTGTATCTGAGTGCTGATATTTTCTAATATGTTTGAGGATAATTGAAGCTGTCACCTATTATTATTAATCACACCCTTGGGTAAACATTTTGACAATACAATTGCAGGGCCAATTAAAAAACATAAAAAGTTGCAACTCTGACACTTTCCTGCCACTGCTGTTAATGATGGCATCACTGTTAATCTAGTCATTTGAGTCTCCAAATATTTATGGTGTTGGCTTAAGACTCTGCATCAAGAAAGCTTGCTCTCTCACTGGGGTAAGAAATGTTGAAAGGAAAAAAAAAGTTTTCTTATTGGGAAGTTTTTTCTATGTTTTCCATCCTGGTAGCATATTTTTAAATACTGAGTTCTTGAGGGAGACAAGTAAACTTATTCTTAATATTCAGAGTTTTTCTTAGATCCTGAATTTTTATCTTTTCCATTTTCATAAATTTACTTTTAAATAAAAGTCAGTTGCATGAGTCATTTGATACTCTGTGGAAGACTTGCTTAGATTAAAACTATTCCAGGTAGGAAGAGAGGTTATCTGTACTCTGAGTATGGCAGTAAGCAATGAGTCTTCTTGTCATCAATAACTTAAAGTTGTAAATATAATTCCTGTACCAAACCAGGGGGAAAAAAAAAAAAAAAAAAAAAAAAAGGCAAAATCTTGGGAGGCTAGGTGGTTTTCATTTTGTTTGATTTTTTTTTCAGTGCACCAGACATTCAAGGAAAACAATAAATTCTGAGAAATTAGAATTGTGTAGTATCTTGAATATATTTCATAGCTTTTTTTACTTATAAAAATGCTAGAGTTTGTGAAACCTGAATTAGAACATCAAACAGAAGTTTACTCTGCTATTATGACATTGTTTGCAAGACTGGAACAGGACATAATGGCAAAATAAAAATACACGTTCCAAAAAAATTCTCTGGGAGGAACTCACCTGA